>NC_051129.1:2937312-3233919 GCF_014839805.1 Manduca sexta
CTTAGGAAACTGGGAGTATGAGACATCAACGATTAGCGAACTAACAATCTATCAATTACCATATTCGTCGGCACTCGGGCTTGAACTATTAGAAGGGTCGGGGGACGGGGACGCGGCGAGAACGGAACTGCGGTCTTGTAGAGTTTGAGAGTTTGAGGAATTCGTTTTTATATGAATAGCCAAAGTGATATCGTCCTCAGGGTCTGTAAAACTGAACGCGACAGTCTTCATTTAATATGGTTGAATGGCCTAACCAGAACTACGAACATTTAACAAGTTCATGGTTCGCAACTGCGCGTCAATGTGAGACATCACAATATGTTAAATCTTGTAATGCCTAGTTATCATATTGTTGTCTTTATTGTTATTAAAATTAGAATATAACGAGGGCACAGCTGCTCGACCTCATAAAGAGATACGAAAAATAGAAAATTGTTTTATAAATAGATAGTGACCGCTTTCCATCAGACGTTTCCGGGATTTGTCAACCAAAAATAATAAAATTATATTTCCTTAAAAAATTTCAGAAAATCTGCATACCTAATTGTACATAATAATTTCGAAGGTACATAAGATTTGAAGTCGAACAATCCGCACTAGGCCAGCATGGTGGATTAAGGTCTAAATCCTCACAGTAGTACAGGATTCCTGTGCCCAGCAATGGTATTACACTACTGGTGGTACTGTCGTATGCCCTCAATGGCGTAATTGTAGTCGGGACGAGTACAACAACATTTCTATTTAGGTTTAGGTTTTCCATCTTAAAAATACTTAGTCACACCTGGGACTCAGGAGTCGGCGGTGTGACACCCCGTGCATCGGAAAACACGCAAAGCCGTTGGTCCTGCGCCCGATCTCTCTCCGGTCATGTTGGATTGCCGTCTCACCGTACTATGAGTGTGAAGGAACAGAGACCGCACCTGAGTATTGCACACAGTTGTGCACTATAATATGTCCTGCGTATTTAGCTGATCTCCGTTGAGGTTGGCCGCTGTGGCCGAAATTCGGTTAGGAAAGACTACTGTCGTATATTAGTATTACTTCTATCTGGCCTTAGTCAACTTGAAACTGACTCAGATATTACTAAACTGACAATGAAATCGCCGTAATGACGTCATAAAATTTATGTTGAATGAAGCCTTGTTAGCAGCATTCATAGACCATAAATAGGTAGTCGATCTTACTTAGATAAAATGTAAACAAGCCTATTGTGAAAATAATGAAATGCCCTATTTCCGTTAATTGTGCTCATTATAATTAGCGACATCGTCAGAAAACAATTATAAGCGATGTGCAACCGAAAGGATAATAGAGTGATAACTAAGATCTTTTCCTTGAATGGTGAGAGGCTTTGCCCAAGAGCCGACTCGCGAGGGCTGAGATTACGTGTACCGCTCACTTGCTCGCCGCTCCGCTCGCGTAAAAACGTTTTCCAGGGTAAAGTTTTCCGGGATAAAAGACCTGCTATATATTTTCCCGGGATATAAAGTAGCCTTTGTCCATCCTAGGGTCTTAAACTATCACCATACCAAATTTCATTGAAATCCGTTGCGTATTTTTGAGTTGATCGCATTCAAACATTTTTATTGATGCCCCGCTCCTATTAGTCATAGCGCGTTTTACAGCCTATAACCTTCCCCGATTAATAGGCTATCCAATACAAAAATATTTTTTTTAATTGAACTAGTAATTCTTAAACAAACAAACTCTTCAGCCTTATACAATAGTACTATCGTCGTCTCGTCCTTAAAAATAGAAAAAAAAAACGTTCCTAATTTGAACTATGGCGGGCCATGACATTGAGGTTATATAAAACCGCGCGCTTTTGTTTCATAATATTGTCGATATAACGCGTTCGTGCCACACTGGTACATTGACATTGGTTCGTTGGAGACGTATCTTCAAATAAGGAAAAAAATATATAAAAAAATGGTGCGTCGATTGTATAATTTTTTAATGTTTTCGAGTGTGGTGTCTGCCATGTACAGTTCGAAAGCCATGGAGGGCTATCCTACAGGATATTTAGCGGATTGTGAGTACGAAATATTTTACAAATGTATTAATTAATTTAATATTCGTTTTAAGAGCATTTAAAATTTATCTCATCGCGATATCTATTGAAGTCTTTGTTTATAATGACGAAGTATATATGTAAATGCGAATTTTAACTCAGTACTAAATGTTGTGGTAATCTATATATATAAAAATTAATCTCTATTTCCCTTGATCACGCCATTACGCGTGAACAGCTGGACTGATTTCACTATTTTTTTGTTGTTGTTAGGGGAAGGTTCCTATGAAAGAAAAAAATAAAAAATGCGTGGAAAATTTGAAAATTTAAGAAAACTTAACTAAAATATTAATTTTATGTAACTGCCAGTTGTTTGAAATAACTGTCAGCGATTGACAGAATGCGCGCTGCAAATTCATAGTTAAGACGCAATGACTAAATATCTTTTATCATTGTTAAGACGGGACAACGTCTGTCGGGTCAACTAGTTATAAATATTTTAATAAATTTAAAATTTGTTTCTAATGTCATTTAAAATTTACCTCGTCGTGATATGTTTGTTTATAATGACGTACTATATAGTTGCGAATTGTACTTCTCTCTATAACATATATATAACACAAATAAATCTAAAAATATTACTGGTTAATTAGTAAGTTCAATTACAGACAATGATCCGAAACAAATAAATCATTTAAAATCATAAATTGTATAGATCTGGTCGCAACAGACTCATGACGAACTTCACAACACTTTTCATACCAGCATGGTAAAGTGACCTTACTATACCTGATGTAGTAGGGTCTAGTATCGACTGGCGAGAGATTATGACCCCCGTCGGATTGTTTGGAACCGGATATAAACGGCTGAACCCGGACCGCGACGTACGTGGGTCATGGCGGGTTTCTCACCTCGTGGGGTCGCTATCCGAGCGTATACAAATATCATATAAACAGCAATTGTTTTAATTAAAACCGAAAGATAAAACCTTTCATATTTAATTATAGAAATAATTCATCTATATATGTACTTAAAAATGAATCCCTATTTCCCTCGGTCACGCCATCACGCGTGAACGGCTGGACCGATTTCACTATTTTTTTGTTGTGTTCGTTATTGTCAGAAGGTTATTATGAAAAAAAAATTCAAAAAATTGCGCGGAAAATTAGGAAATTTAAGAAAACTTAACGAGAATATTAATTTTATATAACTGTCAATTGTTTGAACTAACTGTCAGCGATTGACAGAATGCGCGCTGCAAATTCATAGTTAAGACGGGACAACGTCTGTCGGGTCAACTAGTTTTATATAACATAATAATTAGCCCTGTATTCTATACTGTCCCATTGTTGGGTACGGGCCTCCTCTACTACTAAGAGGGATTAGGCCTTAGTCCACCACGCTCGTCTAGGGCGGTTTGGTAAACTTCACAAACTCTCGGAATTCGTATAGGGAACTTCTCAGGTGTCCAGGTTTTCTCACGATGTTTTTCTTCACCATTAAAGCAAGCGATAATTCACAAAGAATACACACATAATATTTGGAAAAGTTAGAGGTGTGTGCCCTTGGGTGTCGAACCTGCGGACATTCGTCTCGGCAGTACGTTCTACAACCAGCTAGCCTATCGCCGCTTCATTATACAAATTAAATATTACGATAAATCGAGTAATATTTTTCTTGGCATTTACAAAATTGTAACATATTTTTAACCTCGGCAGTGTTCATATCGATTTTTTGGGTCCAATTAATGGTCAATGATACTTTGTGATATTATGCTTACTCTAAAAGGATGGTGTGTACAAAATGAATAGCACTTCATCGGTCGCCGTTACCTCCAAATTAAATGAACTGCTCTAAACAACAATAAATAAACCAAAATGTACTTTTTTCTTCTCTGTATAATGTACTGTAGTTTATATCTTAAACTGATTTTAAAAAGAGCAATACCAGAGTTGTTTACCTGTTCTTCTCTGGTAAGAACTGCTTTCCGAGGATGTAGAGTTAATAGTGACGGAATCTAAATAACATTTTACGGGTTCAAATAAATCATTCCATTTATTATGATTTTATGTCAAGGTTCGTTCTTATACACACGTTGGTCAGTGAATTCCACATCCTTCTTATCGAAGGAATTGACAAGATTTTGCAGGCCTAATGGAATATTGTACATAATATCTCTCGCTTATCATCCAGTTAGCAATGACCAGGCGGAGAGCTATGTAAAAATTGTAAAAAGGGCATTAAATCTAATTTAGCAATGAGAAAACTTAGTACTAAAATATTTATACGATTATAGAAACTCATTGCATGGTACTACGGATTTTTCACCTGCACAATTAGTATTTCAAACTTCATTCGCGTTTGGATTTGATAATTCCAAATACGAGCACGTCTTCGCTGTCCACATCTAACACTCTCGCTGAAACTGTGCTCACAAAGTAAAGCCTACGGGGAAACAAATAAACAAAATTTTAAACTCGGAAACTATGTCATATAAAAACATTTATTGTGAACAAAAATTATCTTGGCACAAAGGTGTGGTGATTGAGCGTTTAGGGGCGTAAAATACTTAATTAAGGACTGTAACTCTTTAGTTGAATAAGAAAAATATAAACCATCTGATATGCTGCAGAACAGTGCATAATAATAGTCAATGATATGATGCTTATAGCCCTGTCGAAAAATCTGACGTGACATCAGAGTTGCCTGCAACTAGTGTGCTCGCTTTGGAAGTGCGTGACGCGTCGTGTTATGAAGAAGGAATAAAGATCAGGCTAATTCACCGCCAGAAGCTCAGAACTCAGTTATCGTGTCACCTGAGGAGCCACCAGACCTTCGCGCGCTTAAACATGTTGTTGCTACCATCACTTGGGGGATTGCAATTTTCTTGTTGATTTGACCCTGACACTTCTGCAAACACTGAATGTAATCAGTCCTGGATTTGTGAATAGGCCGTAAAGGCCGCGGCCCATGAGCGGCAGCCTCTTAGGAGCGGCAAATTTCACAGGACGCTCACTCGATTTAATTAATCATTAGTTTATTTAACTTTAGTACCTTCTATAATACAAACAAATGGAAAATTATGAAGTATATTAGAAACACACATACATAATATATACATACACACATAAACCTACCTACATGGGCGGCGGGAAATAAAAGTGGCCTACACTCATAAAAATATAAATCCGGCAATGAATGTAATGAAGGAGTTGAATATTCGAGCGATTAATCCCTTATATCGACATCTTATTCAGATAGGGTTTTGCGACCTAATTATAAGCCGTCTTTTGTATAATTATTAACGAAAGAGGGGAATTGTTATATATAGCTATAGGTATACATAGACAATAAGTAAGTGGCTGCGCCCATTGTGACGTCACGGATTAAACGTCAGTGCGTAAACAACTGCGAACTGTTTCACTTGTCCTTGAGTATATGACAGTACTTAAATAAAAATAATTTGTAGCTTGTTATCATACAGTGCCATTTCGATATTGTGTTCCTAAATGAAATCACTTATTTATCTTGTTGAAAATAAATTTACAATAAGTTGCTCGAACCGTAGATATCAAATATAAAAGTGTAAGTTTCATATAAAATAAATAGCAATAAAGAGTAATTATAATGTAACATGCCCTAATGCCATCATTATTAAGAGAATTCATCGCAGCGGCAACAACACACTTTCGGTTAGAAAAACTTACTTTCACTCTGTATACGCATTAAACTATAAAATAATCAAAGAAAAGCAAACTGAGATTTTTGGTGAAAATATTCGTTAATAACGAAATATATTTGGCACAATGTTAGCAGAGGTAAAGGTGAGTATGTAGTTTGAATGCAATATCAAAATGAATCCGTATAATATCTAGTTACTATATTCTAACACGATATGTAACAATAAAAATTAATTCACGATTTCACATTTTTGCGGATACGGTTTAAATTAATATACACACACATATGCACACAAATACTCGCGCCTTTTATCTCCAAAGGGGTAGGCAGAGGCGTAACTGGTGCATCCATTTCTTTGTCGTGCGTATTGCGTATATTTGCGGGCGACCCCACGGCCATATCGGGCACAAATTCCAGATTCCGGAATGATACTGAGTAGAAATTTAAAAATAGCTTAATTATAACTTGCTTATTATTCCAAACTGTTGAAAGTGCAACGCGATGCAGCATTTCCTTGTTTTATATCCTCCATTTTTATTTTTTGAGAGGTTAACCAGTCAATGAGTAGGCTGGTGAGTTGTGCAGTCAATCCGGTTTCCTCATAAACTATATAATTTATAATGTCAGCCCTGTATTATATACATATTGCTGCTGTTCAGAAGTCTCCTTAATACTAAGTGGGTTTAGGCCTTTGTCCACCACCCTGGTCTAGCTCGAAGAGACAGCCATACTATGTAAATAATAGTAACATCTAAAATAAGAGCCATAAGATACAATGTACAAATATAATTTACGTATAAGCAACGCTGACTATAACTGGCAATGAAAACCTGGCTTCTATATGGCTTTCCTGTCCTCACACTCATCACTACAACTACTGAAAGCCAGGATCAGCAGTGGGACTAATTTGTTTTTATCCCGCAGCGAAATTAATCAAATAGAAAGATAGGACTTGGAAATATTAATTGTTCACTTATCTGCATAGTAATGCGGAAGACTAGATAATGAACTTTTTCGATTTCAACCTCAAGTATATTGACGTTTACAACTAGATAAGCCGTTCGTAACCGCGGGTAAAAATTAAATAAAAGGGTCCTATCACATCAGCTGTTAGATTTGAGTATGGCTCCTGTAAGAATATTTTTTTTTGTATAACCATATGAAACTGACATAGAGTAAAAGAGTAAAACTTTATTTCTACTTAAATATAAACGTTATAAATGTTCATAATTAGTATAACTACTACAGGAATCTTTAATGTTAAATGCAACGTTATTCTTGGTCATAAGAGGTGTTAACAAAGAGCAATGCTAATTTCAGTCCGAGTTGTTGAACATCATTAAACAATTTAATCGAGCTGATAATTTTATTTTTAAATTAAAACACTTGTTAAGCACTACTAAAAAAATATTTGCTATATGTATTTATTGAGGAATTCAAATTATCGTGTGATTTTTAAAAGCAGGTATAATTAGATAATTTATAGTTAATAATAAAACCAAGACACAGCCGCATAAGACGCTTAGAATTTAATAAAAAAATAGAATAAATATGCTAAAAATGATCAATAAGTATAAACATGTAATGACTTGTTTTTGTGAAATGTAATGATTCAATGTTAAGTCAATTAAAACAAATAACGTAAAAATAAAATTAGTTTTCAGATTTTATCGTATTTTTTTGATATTTTAACTTTCTTCCGACATTTCGGAGTCTGCAGCCTTCATAATAAAAATAAAAAATAAACGATCACGGGGCGGATTGAGATGTTGGTCGTTCGAAAGTCAGTTACAATATCATTACAATTTTGCTGATGGTATAATATACTTATATCCGCCAGGATAGCGACCACCCTATACAAGGTATTAAAACCCACCATATTGGCCCTCATAGGTAAGTGTTGCGTTCCGGGATCAGCCTGAGTGTACCCGGTTCCAATAGGAAGGCATATTTGTGTCGACTGCTTAGGGGTCATTATCTCTCGTCAGTCGACATTATATTGGACTCCATTCCACTTACTATGAGGAGCAGTGAGGTCAAATGCCGTGCATGACTAAAAAAAAAACATCTACCTACATTTTACAATTAAGCAAAATTTAAGTATTTGTTAGTTTAATAAGAAATCATCATACTAATAAATTATCGCGTGTAAAGTCAAACAAACGTTTTTTTTTGTTTTTATACTTATTACCTTAATATAAATGGGTATTGACCGCGCCGAAATTTCATGTGACCTTTAAGACGGTGCCCCCAACACGACGATGCGCTAACCGTCTTTTTAAAAGCTATTCAAAATTTATTATTTAAATAGAAATAAATATAATATTTATTCAATATGATATCTTTACCTCAGCTGTTTAATTTTGTTTATAATGTAGATATTGATTCATTAATTTCCCATTGAAAATTCTACTAGAATTGTTGATTTCATGCATCCTAAAGTAAACATAATTTTAATTTACAACCACCACTGTTTGATAGAGTATTTAATAAAGAACATTTGATCGTAATTTTTTTTCAAAACGATCTGATTTTATAAATCAATTATTCGTAAATTTGTGTATGTCCCGCTGTAACTCGTGCGCCGTTAATGTCGAAAGAATGCCCAAGGCCGTTTTCTCTTGGGGGAGCTTTAAAGGTGAACTTAGAACTATATATTTCATTACGAGAACAATGATTTATGACAATTTTATTAAATTTATCGCTATTGTCAAAATATCTGTGCATCTTTCTCTAGCTAGAGTGTGTTCTTTGTTATTACTAGTTTTTGCTACGGCTTCGTTCGTAAAAGAGTCTTTCCGGGTAAAAGTGCGGCCATATAATTTCCTGGTTTAAAAAGTAGACCATGTTCTTGCCATGCTATCAAATTTCATCGAAATTCGTGCGGTAGTTTTTGCGTTTTGACAAACACGGTGGGAGCCTATGTTTAATTGTAAGAAAGTTAGTCTAGAATGGTTTATACATATCCTCATTTATAATTAACACCTGTGATAAATAGTGTAATAAAAATACCACGTAAATTGTGTTACATAAAATTGTGAATTAATTATTTTTCTTTCTATAGGAACGAAACTGACGTCCCAAAAGGAAGCAATCAGTGCTTTTTTTAATGTTTGTATCATCTTTTAATCTTTATAACCTTGTCATTACCCATGTACGTTTAATGGTTAAATTACTACAGTCAATGCCTTAGCTTATTATTTCTATGGAAAAATGTTGTTTCTTAAGGTTGGTAACGTTTGTACAAATAACATTCATAAAGGAAGTTCCAAATTATTTTTTTTGGAGTTTTATTGCTATTAAATTTAATACTAACCAGTTATGTGATACTTCATTCATTATAATGAGAGGAATTTAAAATTATGTCACACTGAAAACATGATTTAGCTTAAACATGTTTTCATTAGCTAAAACTAGTGTATACTAAGATATATTTGACTCGTGGTAGGCCTCTCAAATGTGAGAGTCCGCCTGGGTAGGTACAACCGGAATGTCTATTTCTGCCGCCAAGCAACAGTGTGTATTCATTGTTGTGTTTTGGTTTGATATTGTAGCCAGTATGACTACTGGACTTAATGAAACTTAACATCTCACGTCTCAGGATGGCGAGCGCAGTGGAATACCAAACAATATTTTGCAATTCAAGGTGTTGGATTGTGTTTCTACTATTTATGTCAGTCGCTTACCATCAGGCGAATGTCAATCTCGTCTCGTCATTCACAGCAATAAAATATATATTTGTTATAACGAGTATCACTAATACATACAACAATCTGCTTGAACATGCACCAGTTTGCCAACATACATGTTCCCTCTCCCTATAACTTGAGGTCCTTCAAGCAGAGCGTGAAGAAGGAATTACGCAGGACGGCATGACTGTGCCGACCGTCCAGAGATTGTATCTTCGGTCGGTCGGCACTTTCTATGAGCTTTACTGCGCTTAACATCAGTTGCAGTGATGCCACTATGCCAAGTTCCAATAAAAAACAAAACCAGAACAGTTGGCCTATCTTCAAGAAAAGCTACAGAAATAGGAATACAATAAGGATGTCATGGCCACACTGTGCTCGTGTACTTTCGATTCTGCCTATTCCTTCAATATTTCATAAATTCAATAACAAAAGCAATTTTATTTTTTAATAAGAAAATCATGGAACTAATTAGTATTTGTTTATTTTTTCTATGATTTTTAGTGAGGTTATAAAAGCATTTTATTAAATTAAATTGGTCTGGCGAACTCTTAATCAGATTTTCTATTGCTTTTATTGTTTCTTATTTAAATAAATAAAATATCGATGTATAAGAAAAACAATAAAAATGACATAGACACACCGTATTTCTCTATTTCTTTTCTGCCTACTCCTTCAAGGATAATGGCGTGAACCTATTACATCAAGTCGTAGAGATTTCTCGTAAGTCAATGGAATATGCATATTAGTCGAACAATATAGGGAGGTGTCCACACTTATAATGGAGCTCTACCTTATCCGGCCCTTTGATGTACTTCGAGTCGTTGACTTTGACCCAAAAACAAGTAATAGCTAAATGTGACACTATACTATCAATTTATTTATGAATGCAGCGACAAATGTTCTCCACGTGTAATTAATGAGGTATTTGATCTGATTGATAAGGTTTTGTTGACACTTATACTTGATGTTTTTGATTCAAATGTATTATTTCGTCATTACTTGGGTTGGACATTTGGCTGCGAGTGTGGTAGTTACCGTCAAAGGCTTCATTCAGGGCTCTTGCGCTTGTGAGGGACCTAGGGACCAAGAGATGTTAGACCCTTTGAAACTTCACTCACTATCCCTATACAACAAAGACTGTCGTTTGATGTTGATTTTTTGTGAAACGTGTATTGTTGGCTGGATTTTTTTGGTGGCTCTATATTTTTTATATGTACACAGAAATGAGTCCCCACTGCACCTGATGGTAAGTGGAGTGGGGTCCAATAGAATGTCGACTGACGAGAGATGATTACCCGTCGGCAGTCGACACAATTATGCCGGCCTGTTGGAACCAGACATGCATAGGCTAACCCCAGAACGCGACACTTAAATAGGCCACTATGGTGGATTTAACGCCTTGTGTACGCTGATCACTATCCGGGCGGATATAAAATATATCCTAACACCAGCTTAGTTATCATTTTTACAACCAAAAAGACTGCGTCGATAGTTGCCAGATTTATATCGTTTTGTCTTCATAGATGTACACAATAATACCTATTTTCCACAAGTCGTGTTTGTTTTGATCAGAAGACGATCTTCTGTAAGGTTATTGGGTAAAAAAATTACCGTTCATTAATGTTTTTTTAATGTCAATTGTATAAAGTACGCATTGCAATAAATGGGAAAATAAAAAATTGCATTTTAAATGATATTTTTCCTTTGCCTTTGTTAATTGATATTGTGAGAAGATAATAATTATGCGTTTTTACTGTGTATTGCCTTATTTTCCGTGGAAAGATTATGTATGATTTAATGCAAGAGCATTTGTTGTATCTCGCGTATATTTCCTTTACCTTGGCTTGTGTTTTTATACTATTTGCTTATATTCACAAAGGTTTCTATTTATAATATTAGTAAGAATAAGGCGTAAATTTCATTTATTAAAAGCAAGGAAAACTTGCAGCTTACAATTATATTAGGAGTTGTAGCTATTAGGAAATTTAGGTTTCTAAAAGGCATTTACAAGATCTTACTTGCCTGGCCATCCCATCAGTGGCCACCGGTTTAGAGAATGTACACATTAAGGTTTCAGGATCGGCTTGTTATGTCTATATTTGGTTATAATTTTTTTAGTAGAGTTTGTAAGTTTAGCAAGTAAGATCTTGTAAATTGTCCCAGACACCTACATTTCTTAATTAACTGAAATTCACAATAAAATTATAAGCTGGAAGCCATGCATTAAATAAATAAAATCTTACTTCTTATTTTTACTATAATAAAAACAAAAATTTGTGAAAATGTTTGTATGTTAAAAGTAAACACAAAAACAGCTGAATGGATTTTGATGAAATTTGGCACACACATAGATCATGTCCTGGATTAACATAGACTAATTTTTATCCCGGTAACTTGTTCCTGTGGGAAGTATTTAAATTTTTAAATAGATGGCCCTTGGGTCGTGCTATGGATCAAAATTATATAATGATGTAGGCATTTTTGTAGTATGAAAGACCTCGCAGTCGAAACCGCGAATGAAACCTAGTAAAGAAAAAAATATAGACAAGATCATATTGAGTAGTACTATTATGTAGCGTAAGCAAGTCGTTGTATACCTTATAGAAGCTTTTTATTTGTGGTAATTTTCCACACGAGCTCTTTACATAAAGTACGCATTAAAACGGGATTATTTTACTTCTTATATCAAATTTTTTTGCTACAAAATCTTATACCAAGAGAACGGTTTTAAAAGGAGTCACGAAAATAACTATAGGCTTTTTTATATTATGTGCACGCCAAAGTGCCACTATTGTACCTGATGGTACTTGGATTGGGGTCTCTTAGAATGTACACTGACGAGAGATGATTACCCGTCGCCAATCGACACAGTTATGCCGGCCTGTTGGAACTGGATATACACAGATTGATCCCGGAACCCGACACAATTGCGCGGGCCACTATGGCGGGCTTTAACACCTTGTGTACGGTGGTCGCTATCCGGGCGGATATAAAATATATCCTACCAACAGTAATTAAGTTGCTTACGTTTTATGAATAGTTGCCATGTTTAAGTGTTTGCCAATCTGTAATTCAGTTATTTTTGGAGGAGCAAGGGAGAAGCAGATATTCCATAATCATTAAATATTATTGCTTCCTCTTTGAGGATAGGATGTCCTTGCTCTAATCACTAGTGGAAGCTTAAATGGGTGGACTCGGTTACAAGTTCGATCCTCAACTCGGACAACTCGAAAATAAACCTTATTTCGGACAGTCTGGGTTTGAAATAGTACAGCAATTACATGTGCTAGGAAATATGTTGTGGAATTTTTACTATGACATATACATCGATACATTGTATGACGCTGTTTTGTATTTACTCCAGTGAGTTTGTCATTAATTCTATTACGTAGATAATTACAAGAATTTTATAATACATTATTTCTACTTCACAATTCTATTGAAAACAACTCGATGACTACGTTTTCTTTGAATCTATTAGCGGATCAATATTCGCAGTAAAATGCATTATGCGTTTGCAGACAGTGATCTAAGCGAAGTTTAACCTAATTCATATAACTAAGAATATAAAACATTAAAGAATGAAGCAGCGATAGGCCAGTTGGGAGTGGAACGGAATGCCGAGAAGAATGTCTGTAGGTTCAAAACCCAAGGGAACACATCTCTGACTTTTGTAGTCATGTGTGTATTCTTTATGAATTCGGCGAAGTATAACATCGATACAATCAATTGCGTGTCATTAGTGAGTTAATTGATTCTGAATATAATTTCAATGACGACAACATCGTTAATAGTTTGATAGTAAAAAATTATCGGCCATGTGCTCCGCCATATTTATCCGCTATATGATTGTACCCACAAGTTATTCCGTATTACTTATTTTTACCACTGTATCACGAGATTTTCCCGCCCTCACACCCACCACTACAACTCCTGTAAGCCAGCATCAGCAGTGGCACGCATTATGACACCGAACAGTGAAGCTCGGTGAGTCTCAGCGAAAACTAATATGTCATTATCCCGCAACGAAATTAATCAAATAGAAAGATAGGGAGGAGTTGGAAATATGAATTGTCCACTACCCTCCATACCAACTTTTCATTTACTCCTGTATATGGATCGACTGAAAATAATGATATTTTCCTAGTGACTCACCTGCGTCAGCGGGGTAGTAGTATTGCGTGCGTGGTAACATTTTCGCTGAGGTCTTTGGTTCGAATCCAGGGCCGGGGAGTGATATTGGATTTTTTTTCAGTATCAGCTTGGAGTCTGGAATTGGGTCTGATATGGCGATAGGCTCGCTTCCTACATGAGACGGAATAGAAAGGATGAATAGTGGATGCACTAATAGCGTTTCTGAATAGGCATATATCTGTGTTTCTTTCATTTGGAAGTGGACAACGCATTTCCAAACGCAAACACAATAATAATATCACGCATGTCGCAAAACATGTTTAGGCGACCAGTCAAGTTCAAAGTTGAGTCACCTTGATATAAAAAATTAAATGAATAAGATGAAACGTGCAAATGTAGATAATGTTTCTAAGACCTTATGCAAAGTCAAGGTTTCTAGACCGCATTGTTGTTCAAGAATCGCGATGAACCGTGACATTGTCTTTAGCTTTAAATTACCGCTGTTTTGTAACATTTAGTAATCGCTTTTCATTGCCACATAAAATAATGAAAATATCTATAATTTATTAGCAGTTAGGAAAGCAGTTTATACCAAAGAAGAACTGGTAAGAAATTGCTCTGTTGGGCTTTTTTCATCTAACCCGCCTCTCTTTGTTGTCGCCGATCTGATAAAGGGGTGTAAATTAAAGTATTCCATCAAAAATTGATGAAAGTAAAAACATAATTAGATCTAATATTCTAGCTTTTATATTTAATCTTTACTTAATGATTTGTTCGTAATTTCACGAGCATACGTTCGTTTCCACAGGTACTCACTCGCTTTTCACGATTGCAAAATAGTTTTTTAATAAAACCCTAGTCCCCCTTTGGGTTGCTATTAAAGCTGACTGATAACCGACAACGTAAGGTCTAGAAACATGGAATTTTCCATACCTGTTCCTTATTTAACGTAGGTGAGAATTAAGAGGATGTGGAAAACATCCGGTGCGGCAGCGCTCTGAGGGCCTGAGTTTGAATCTCGGGTCGGGCAAAGTGATATTTGGGTTTTTCTGCTCAGTATCAGCCCGGAATCTGGAATTTATGCCCAATTTAGCGATAAGCTTACCTCCTCACCACCTATCATATCATACGACGGAACACACTTGGCTAAAAGTGGGTGCTCTAGCAGTGCCTCTGAATACTTTGGGGATAAATGCGTGTTGTGTGTTTAAAACATCTCATGGTAAAATTTTCCAAAAGTTACTTAATAAAACCGTAATATAAAATTTGCTTAATTTACAGACTCGCTTTTCATCTTATTCTGTGATATAAAAAAGTATCATAAAACAAGTAAATAATTATTAAGAATTGTAAGCTACATATAACAAAAACCCACCAAACAAGGAACAAAGTTGATGTATAAAAGTTATGTCCTTGCCTTTAATTGTATTTTTTATAATAACATTATGCTTTTGTCCTGTTTCACTTCGAAAATGTCAGTACTAGTAAAAGGAATATTACACGTAACTAGTTTTGTTTATATAGAAAACATCCACACACAAATCACGCGTTTGGCGCAAACAGGGTACCCACTTTTCGACAAGTGTGTTCCGTCACATGATATGGTAGGGGGCGAGATTGTCACCATATCGGGCACAAATCCAGACTCCGGGCTGATATTGAACATAAAACCCGAATATTACTTTGCTCGACCCGGGATTCAAACCCAGGATCTCAGAGCGTTGCTGTACCGCGCATGCAGTACAACTGCGCCACCGAGGCAGTCAATATAGAAGACAAAGCAATATTAGCAACTTATAACCTAGGAAATTCAAGCATTTTCTTTTGGATAAAATCATATATTTAAAAGCGGCGATAGCCTAGTTGGCTGTGGAACGGACTGCTAAGACGAATGTCCGCAGGTTCAAATCCCAAGGGCACACACCTCTGACATTTCTAAAAATCACGTGTGTATTCTTTGTGAATTTATCGTTCGCTTTAACGGTGAAGGAAAACATCGTGAGGAAACCTGCACATCTGAGAAATTCTCTATAGGAATTTCGAAGGTGTGTGAAGTCTACCAATCCACTAGGCCAGCGTGGTGGACTAAGGCCTAATCCCTCTCAGTAGTAGAGGAGGCCCGTGCTCAGCAGTGGGCAAGTATATAATACAGGGCTGATATTATTAAATATTAATACTGTCAGTCAAAAATGAAACTATTATTAACAATACAGATCTGTATGTAAATATTTTTCTTATATAAAAAACATAGAACAGCTTTTAAATTTACATAATTTATAGCTAACACTAGAGTCAGTCAACCTACATTATACGAGGTCTATTAATCTACGTTTTTTCTAAAATTATATATACCTTCACTGTTATATTCCGGTTTGAAGAACATTGTAGCCAGTATAACCACTGGACATAATGAGACTTAACACTTCATGTCTCAGGATGGCGAGCGTAGCTCAATACTAAACAATACTTTGTAATCCAAGGTATTGGATGGTGTTTCTACTGTTTATGGGCGGTCGTATTGCTTACCATCAGGACAGAAAGCTCGCCTCTTCATGCAAAGCCATAAAAAAAAACCTCAACAATTAATTTTACTTCTTTGCGAATGTTTGCACACAGTAACCTATAGGTTAATACATATCTTAATCTATTTATGTACATACCTAAATTAATCCAAATATCGCATAGTTTGTGCGTATATTTAACTTCCGATGTTTCGACAACTACAGCCTTCATAGTCGCGGGGGGCGGGAGGCCAGACTGATGTTGGTTGTTCGAAAAATCAGTTACAATATCTTGATGAGGATATTAACAGCTAGATGCAAATACTAGGGGGCTCCGCTAACATCATCATCATGAGCCTTAAGATGCTCTGGTTGAGCCTAGACCTGTATCAATAATTGCCTGATCGACCTGTTGAAGGCAGTCCTTTATCAAGTCATTCGTTTTTTAGTCTCACATATTTTATATTGCCTATGGCATTAAAAAAACTCTACTTATTAAAAACCATTAACAAAAAATTTAAATCTTTGAGATCCGGTACCAGTTTTCTAATGATCTTAAACGACCTAATCTGAATTTCAGATGTTCACATACGAGTATTAAAATTTATTTATTTATTTAAATAAGGTTATCTAAAAGCACACTGTACTATTTGTAGAGTTTTGTTAAGTTTAGTTCCATTTTTATTTTATTTTATTTAGGCATAGAAGAATAATTATGCGCTAAGATGCATATAATAGTAGTATTAAAATTGATTATTTTTACCTGCGATAAACACCAGGCAGAATATTACTATTTAATTTACAATGAAAACTTACTTAAAATTAAAGTATTTGAGCGTTATGCACTTTAGTTTTATTTTCAAAGTAACCTAACTGCACCTAATGGTAAATGGAGTGGGATGCAATATATTGTCGACTGACGAGAGATTATTAGCCCTCTGGGTCCTTTTTCTGTATGTTAGTGTAAACGCGTAACGCGGCCGTGTCATGTTATCTTCGAGAAATGTGTGTGGAATGGTATTCTGTAAGCCAAATTTCTATAGTCCTAAACATGACGCGTTGTGTTATGTGCTTGTTACACACTGTCAAAATAACGTGCGGGATAGAGAGTAAGGCCCCTGCAGTCGACATAATTATACCGGCCTGTTGAAACTGGATATAAACACTGATTCCCGATCGCGACACACTCACGTTGGCCACTATGGTGGGTTTTAACACCTGGTGTACGGTGGTCGCTATCAGGGGCCTTATTCTCTATCCCGCACGTTATTTTAACAGTGCGTAACAAGCACGTAACACAACGCGTCATGTTTAGGACTATAGAAATTTGGCTTACAGAATACCATTCCACGCACATTTCTCGAAGATAACATGACACGGCCGCGTTACGCGTTTACACTATCATACAGAATAAGGGCCCAGGGCGGATATAAAATATATTCTACCATCAGCAATCATTTATAACTATTTAGACTTAATAACAGTATGTCCAAGTGTTTATTTATATCATTATGTGCTCTATATTTATGTTATATAGGATCTCTATTCAACAAACAGAGCTAAATAGTATTAATAACAGATTTATATGGCACACCAGTGAATTGTGGAACCGGCTTTCGTTGAAGCGATTGAATGTTACCTATAATAATTCTATATAACGTAAATGTAGAGCACATAATGATATTACTAAAGACATCGATACTTCTTAAATTTAAACACAAAGCAAATAATATAAATTGAAGCTTAAGATTTGTTTTGGATAGGTTTTACTTGCATTCGATTTTGAGACTTCGGCATGGTAGTCGTAGACACCGTAATTATTATTGGTATTTGTTATAAACAAAAATTTACGGAAACGAATACGCGAGTAAAAATACTTTGAACATAGATATGAGTGAATCCTTGAATTAATTTGGTTATCTCAAAACAAACAGTTTGTTTACTTATTGATACCTTTAACAAGTGGATGTCAAATATTGTAACAATTCCTTCGAGGAAATGCGGCCTTGTGTTTATGTACAGTTTTCCATTTATGACTTCTTCAAATAACTTATAGATAGCCCAATGTGAAGTCATTGGCACTTCGGTTGCTCATTCTCTAAAAGTCCTAGAAATTATGTTCGTTTCTATGTATTAGTTTGAACATTGAATTTTGGACCAAAATCAGTCATTGCACTCAAAGTATGAGAAATTATCAATATATCAAACTTTACTAAAGACAATTTTATTTTCAGGTCCAGGAGGCGACAGGGAAGCGATAATCTCACGAAAGACCCTGAAATACCTCACTCTAACAGTCATAGGGAAGGGAAATATTCAGAACGTCAAGAAAACCAGATACACATACTTCCAAATGAAAAGCCTGGCAAAAGATCCTGACATAGACTTTAAGAAGAAAACTGCCATATATGTGGGAGGGTATTTGGACAGTCCAAACTTTCCCTTCGCGTCTGTACTGGGACCAGCTTATAAGAAGCAAGGATACAACGCGTTACTGCTAGATACGAATAAGTTTACGACTATGGAGTACCCTGTGTAAGTAGTTTTTTTACATAGAAGAAGAATACGAAGGTGACTGATAGCCTAAATATGATATTATATTATACACAAATTATATTATATACACGTAAATATTTTTAGTAGATATTCATCCATAATTTATAGAAAAAGATTTTTGAAAGAAATTCATTTGTAATATTTAATTTTATTATTCATACTACACTAACAGGACCTATTATCCAAAATTTCACGATTCTAAAGCTACCGGTTCAGGGGAGTATATCAGTCAGCGTTAAAAAAAAATTGGAAATTTTCTCTGTTAAACTATACTTAAGACCTCATTTACATATCACCAGTCAAATTAAACCATTGTGTTTTTTAAAATATCAGTTTTATCTTTCAGTGCCGTGCGTTACATGCGACCTGTGGGGCAACACGTTGCAGAAATGCTGGTAAACCTAACGAAAGAAGGTCTGGACCCAAAGAAAGTCGAATTAATCGGCCTCAGTCTAGGCGGGCAAACCGTCAGCTTTATAGCCAAGAACTTCAAACGTATGACTGGAGTGACCTTGGGCAGAATCACTGGTTTGGACCCGTCTGGACCTTGCTTCAGGAACTTGGGACCTGATGACAGATTGGACCAAGCAGACGCTGATTTCGTTGACGTTATCAGCACCAACATTGACGGTTTTGGCATGGCGGCACCAGTAGGCCACGTCAATTTTTATGTCAACGGGGGAGAATTCCAACCGGGAGACATACTATGGATGCCATGCAACGTTCTTTGCAGTCATATAAGGTCGTATACCATATGGCTAGCGGCTCTTCAAAACCCAGATTCCTTTATAGCCATGCAGTGTGAGTCAGTGCAGCAAGCAAGAGAAAAGAACTGCTATGACAATAAACCAATGGTTACTAATGTCCTGGGTTTAGAAACAGACCACAATAAAACTGGAATATTCTTTTTGGCGACACAAAACAACTTTCCTTATTACCTCGGCACCAATGGGTTGAAAAGAGAGTATGAATTTTTCCATGCTCATATGAAAGAGATCACAGATAATGATCCGATGAAAATGTGATTTGTTTTTCTTTTATGGAGGAATACCAAATTTACGCAGGAGGAGTGGGTCGAACAGTTGACTTTATTTTGTGCTAGAGGGAGCAAATAATCAAGGTCTTTGGCTGAGTGTAAAAGACTTTACGGGAGTGAAATATTTTAGTACCAAGAGTTGATGCTTGCCGAATTTGATAAGTAGATTTTTTTCATGAATAATTTTTATTGAAGATATTGAATTTACGCGAATAAGTATAAAGCTTTAACCGCGCAAAAAGATTGCTTTGATACAATCTTTTTTACATGTTTTACCAATATAATATGTAGATAATGAAAAACAGAAAAAAAATATAGGTAACTTTTTGTATATATAAATTAAAACCTAAATCAAATGAAGAAGAGTGTAAAGAGACGGGAATCCATTTAATTATCTAATGCACTGTTTAGTTTTAAATATTATTCATAAGTATTTTTTTTGTAAATAATATAAATAAAGTTTATTTATAAGGTTCCTAATAAAATGTATAAGTAATGCCATCTATTATATCAATATGTAACTATAATGACGTCTTTAATATAATGTACAAATAGTTCGTAGCATCACCACTAGATGGGAGTATTAATAAAAAAGTTAAGGAAAATAATTACTGTTTTGTTGATTGAAATGTTGATGTTACTACTTTAAATCAAATAAATAATTTATTAAGAATCCAAAAATCCAATTTTTTCTCTACGAACAGTTCGGAAAGCAATTTCTGCCATAGAAGAACGGGCAAGAAACTTTAGTGTTGCTCTTTTTCGAAATTGGTGATTAATTCGTTATTTAATTGTTATTAAATTGGTTAATGTAATGTATAGTGTATTATAATACAAAAAATATATATTTTCTTTGCAGCAGTCATTTATGTACCTCAAAAATAAAAAATAAAACTATTTCCATACACTCCAAGAGTGCGCAATCCTCTCAGGTATCATGACATATTTAATGATATAAAAATATTCAAAAAAATATTTTACACGATCACATTAGTGACACGTAACGTATTTTGGTACGTCTGCAATGCTGGGGTCTCGGGTTCGATCTCCGGGTCAAGCGAAGTGATATTTAATTTTTCTACTAATTTTTAGCCGGGAGTCTGGAATTTGTGTTCGATATGGCGATAGGCTCGCTCCCTATAATGGGACAAAATTCACTCGGTGGAAAGTGGGTGCAGCAATTGGATGAGTGTGTGTGACAAAGTGACCCCACCTAATGGTAAGTGGAAGGTGGTTCAGATAGAGTAATATTAATAAGAGATACCTCTACAGCCTCGTCAGGTTATACTTCCCCAGTCGTTACAATTATGTCGGCCTCTTTGAATGGTATGTATATATAATGGAGCACTCATCCCACGTCATCAAGTTCCCTACAATGTAAGTTTTCTTCCTTGACCTAATAATACTATTAATCAGACACGTGTACAATATTAATTATTGTTATTGTCAAGGTTGGATCATGATACAATATTGCGTTGCTATGTTTAAAATTGATATGTGTATAAAACTGAATGACTAGACGAGCACGTAGCTCGTCAGGCAGAGCAAAACACCATTTTATAATATACTGTTAACTGCATATGGATTAATTTTTTCCCGAAAAAGTGCTATAAGGGAAGAGAATTTACGCAAGCGAAGCCACGCGCAACAGCTAGTACAGAAATAAACCTTATCTATACACTTTTGTCAAATTGCGACACGTACAAACGAGACTTCTGCCTTGAAGCTATTCTTTGAAGATTAGAAGATTTGATATTATATTTAACCACAAAAGGAACAATGTGTTCATAGGGTAAATGATAATAATGAAGTCATAAAAAAAAACACGCGAGGCCCCGGGCAAAGCAAAAAAAAAAAACTCGGTTGTAGATTCGTCGGTATGATAGTAAAAGAGCTCTTCCGAGGCACAGCGCGAGGTCCCAGGCGATTGTCCGGTTCGCCTCCCCTAAAGCCGTGTCTAACCGCGCGATCCAAATCTTAATTCTTTAGCAATAATTCGAGTTCTTGTCCAGAATTGACGGGATTTGGTTGTTGAGACCAGTAATCGAAAGTAGCCTGTCAAAGTTATTTCGTGCAAGGAAGATTTGTAAATCGGTCACAGGTCATTGCTAAGGTCTGGAACCACACAAGGTCTTAGAAATAAAATGTTTATGCCAATCATGTCTTGTCATGGAGCGTAACGAGCAGTTTTTGCTCGCGCATCTGATTTATCGTTTTTAGGATTCCTCGGAAAAGAAATAAAATCTTGTGTAATCTAAAAGAAGCTGTGCTCAATATAACTATAGTAACGACACATTATACTACAAAATTTCCTTGAAATCGGATAACTGTGATAAAAAAAGAAATTTGATGACAAATATTTGGTCCATGGGTCAAATATTTTTTTTTACATTATAGAAAATTTTTCGCTATTTTTTATTATAAGTAGGTAAAGTGCTACAGTATTAGAATAATATCAAAATCAATTACTGTTTACAAAGATTTAAGAAGAGGAATTGATATTTGTTTCTTTGACATTTATAATCTAAGTTAATAGATTGTCATTGTCATCATTGTCATCCAATAAATAAATAAATTGTGTATTTTTCTGGCTGGCACTTGAAGATATGATGATACACCAACTGGCATAGAGCCAGTTATGAAAAGGTGAAAGGTTTATCTAGCATTAGACAAATTATTTACATATAACAAAGGAGGTTTTTCTTGAGCCACAGCCTGTACCCAACAGGGTATCTGGATAAAATATTATCTGTAGCACTCAAAGACAATCCGCTTTTTTTTAGAAAGAGATTTTCAACACTTAATCAAATTCACAAACTTTACAATACTACTAAACATATTGTACTCGATTGGATTTAAATTCCGTAAGGGACGAATTTCAAAAAAATACTGTCAGCATACGTTATATAAGGATTTTTTTTATTTATTTAAAGGCTATGTCGCTTAGCGATTACATTGCTTAATAAAAGAACTATGGATACATACAATTATTTTACCTTAAAACCAGCTTTAGGTCTGTTGGACAGTGAATCGGTGAGATTTACGTCGCATTAACCAATATATAAGGAACTTATGTGCATATTTACATGGTTTAATCCATCAATATAATCCAAGCATTCTCTAAGTAATTCAGATAAAAAACACTCCTATTGTCTCACACGTCACGCTTTGCCGGTATTAAAATAACCCAACAATGCAACTAAATGCAGTTTTATGCGAATGCCGGGGTCAAGTTCTCTTTATAGGTTGAAATGTTCAGACTAAAAACATTAAACTTATTCGTTTGTAAGCTAACAACGTGTTAGTCAATCTCTTTTAAAATAATCGCAGTATGTATTTTAAATTTATGAATTTCCTGATGCTTTTTCTTTGTCATGGAATCTCGACTGAAGACAAAAGACTCAAGCAGGGTTTGCCGAACGGATTTCTTTCTGACTGTAAGTATTAATAATAGTAATCATGTGTTATGCTGTTCACAGCTAGAATAGTTTTTTACTGTGAAGCTTACATCTTTGTCCTAGCCTAGTGGGCTTACCCATTATAAACTCTATTATTCTTTATTTATTTTTGAATGCTTTGAATGACGAGACGAGCTTGTTTTTCGCCTGATGGTAAGCGATCCTTGATGTCTCATTCCCTCTCAGTGACCGTCCTGAGCCTAGGTTCGTAGCCCGTTAGTGGGTTGCCCTCAGCATGGTCGCTTAATTTTCAAGGGTTGCGAGCGTCTAAAGCGCTCTACTAAATGTCCGGGATGTTTGAACCTATATAAGCCGGCTCTTGCCAAGCTAACAAACCTAGGGTCATATAAAAAATAGCGATACGCCATAAACAGTAGAAACACCATCCAAAATCTTGAATTTCAAGTATTGTTTGGTATTCCACTACGCTCACCATGCTAAGACATGAGATGATAAGTCTTATTATGTTCAGTAGTTCACTGGCTGCAATATTCTTTAGACCGGAACACAACAGTGACTACACATAGAAATAGATACTGCGTGGTATCTACCCAGGTGAATTCTCACATATGAGCGACCTATTACCAGAACCTCTTCGAGAATGGAATAACTAATAGTATCTATGTTAACACGTATGTTAGATATTGAAATAGGACTAGTTTTCGGATTTAATTGCAATATTTAGTTTATTTTTACTCCCGACTTTTGATAATTTTGTAGCCTTCATGGTTATTTACTATTCTTGTTAAGGACAAATGTATCCCAATTAAAATCCTTTAAAATCTTAAAATCAGACTTGTATAATCTAGACAATTTTTCAGGTGAAGGATCTACCAAAGAAGCAATAATATCTAATAAAAGCTTAAAACACTTACAAATAGCAGTTCTAGGACATGGAAACGCCTTAACAGCCAAGAAAACTATATACAACTATCATCAAATGAAAGAATTGGCCGCAAACAGTGACTTCTCAAAGAAAATTTTCATGTATATGCCTGGCTACATAGACCACATAAGTTTTCCAGTTTCACCTTTAATGGGAATTCAATATAAAAAACTTGGTTACAATGTTTGGATTCTAGAATATTCCGCGTTTTCTCTTTGGTTTTATCCTGTGTAAGTATAGTTTATAACAGATTCTGTTTGTTTTTAAAATCCTGGTTGGTTTTGCTCGTTTGAAAACAAGACGAGCAAGAACAATGTCACTAGCTAGCGCTTTAAAAGTAAAATATAAACTTAATGTACTACATAAATAGAATCGCGCCTTTTCCTCGTTCCAGTGTAGGCAGAGGTCTAAAACCCACATTTTAGGGCCAGCTATGTCTGGCCTCATGTAATACAGACGGGGGACGGGGTCTAGTCTAGGGAGATAATCGTCATCAAAGCAATTTAATGTGCTCATTAATTATTTTTTACATAATATACATACCTATATGTATGTATGATATAAAATAAATATAATATAAACTAAAAATAAATATCTCCATACTTCACAATTATTAAGGTTCTTTGGAAGAGATGCAGTGATAGTAGCATTTTGTATATTTTTAGTAATTTTATTTTCCATATTTTATTTTAAGAGTTTGTATTCTTACAATTTACAGCGCCGTTCGCTTACTACGACCAGTTGGCCTCCGGGTCGCGGAAATGTTGGCGAACCTCACGAAATACGGCATGGATCCGAAAAAGTTCCACCTCGCCGGCATCAGCCACGGAGGGCAAGGCATCAGCTTCATAGCCAAAAGCTACCGCCAGATCACAGGCAGGAATCTATCACATCTCATAGGCTTGGATCCATCTGGGCCTTGCTTCAGAAATTTGGGCCCAGAACATAGATTGGATAGCTCTGACGCGGACTTTGTCGAAGTCATACACTCCAACATAGATGGCTATGGTATGCCGGGGAGAATGGGGCACATTGACTTCTACATAAATGGAGGGGAGTACCAGCCTGCTGACATCCCCACTATCCCCTGCGACGGTTTTTGCAGCCACGTCAAAACTTTTTTCTACTGGGTAGCTGCTGTGAACAATCCGAAGTGTTTCATCGCTATGAAATGTGATAGTATACAGGATGCTAGGGACAGGAAATGTTATAACAGAGAACCGATGGTGACCAATTATTTAGGGGAATACGTGAATAAATCTAGACAAGGTATATTTTACGTGCCTATACACTATGAATATCCTTACTGTATGGGCAAGAAAGGCTTGATACTAGAAAATAATATTTACATTAAAGATTTGACGCAGGCAAATAAAGTCGATGTGTTAGTTTTATGATTATCAAATTATGTAGTCTAATACTAGTAAAAGGTAATCGGATTAAAGGTTGTGGAATGTAGTTATTTTACAAGAGTTAAATGTGCAAGTAATGCGCCTAAGGGTAAATTAACTTCAGTACTAATGAACACAATAAAGTATAGCTGATGCAAGCGATTTATAAGGCGTTTTTATTTTGTATATGTTTGTTGTGCTGCCATCTATTAGTTTTCGTTTGTACTGCAATGTACTGTAAATGATGCTGTAAAACAAAACAGTTTTTTCCGCACCGCATTCATAGATGGCGCTAGTATTGCAATAAGGGAATAAATTATAATTTTTGGTAAGTCGTGATTTTCTTTGTATAGTCTTGAACTTTCATTACTTACCGTTTTTGTGATCACAATTAAAATAATTATTTAGTAAGCAATTTTAGATTATTCATTTAAATACATAATTATATTAAAAAAAATTTAGGCACTTGGTAAGTATTTTTTTAAGGATTCATGTAAAATCATCGTATAAATACTCTCAGAATAAAATACAAAAGCAACAAAATATTAGGTAAACATGATATGATGGATTTTCTGACAATAAAAAAATAAATAAATAATAGTAATTAGGTCCAACATGAGACTTCATTATTAAAATATTAATTTACTTGTAAAATTGGCCCTAGTTTGTTCATTTTAACGTAGTCACAGCAAAGTGGCCTCGCAGACAGAAGTAAGTAAAGAGGTGCCTAAAAACATGTCGATTGCCAAGAGATAACATCCCCGAACGGTCGGCAGAGTAATGCCGGCTTGCTTGATAACTTCTTCACGATTCGCTTTAAAGACCATAAGTTGTACGAAGGAGTAAACACGTATGTTGGCAAACTGTTCCACAAATATGAGTTACTGAACCTATTAATTCGAGCCGGGATGAAAGAGACCACGAACCTATAGTTTCGCAAACATAAGCGTGTTCTGTTAAAGAAAAAAGTATAAAAACGTATGAAGAAAACAGACAATTGATTACTTACCTTTACACCTTACGAATTTATCCTATTCTTGAAAATTTACCGACAAATCAAATTAGGACTATGCTTCAGAAGAATATAGTTAGGTATTAAACCAATCATTTTTTGGTTACTTTGATGATCGTACTATGGTTTTTCGAGAACTTCTTGTCATCTTGAGATAAAACAGAAAAGTGCGTGGAACAATTTGTTCCCTTGACTGGCTTGTTCGTTTTAACGGCACAAAGAAACATCATCATCAATGTATGCAGAATCATAAACGAAGTCTGGTAACCCGCACCAGGCCAGCGTGGTGGACTAAGGCCGAAACCCTTTTAGTAGTAAAGGAAGCTCGTGCCCAGCAGTGGAACACTGTACAGGGCTGATGATTATGCCTACATTTGTTTTCTATTACCATTAATAAATTACACTCAAATCTTCCTCTTGACTTACTCCGTCTATTGACAACAGTATGAAAATCTGTACTGGTCGTTTTTGAGTTTATTGCGTTCAGATAGACGCGACGGGGTACTTTGTTCTATATGTAAGGATATAGAAGCTAGAAGCAGCACGACTGGTACATTATATATACATAATTGACGAAACAAGTAAAATGCTAGCCTGTTGGTAATCGTTGTAACTGTCCATAATCAACAAGAATACCAGAAATTTTAACTACCAAGTGCTTATACATGCGATTCCACCCTCTCCGCACCTAGAAAGATTGATGTTAATTGTCCAGAATTAAATGATTATGTCCTTCAAACCCAAATACAATAATAATAACAATAGCTTAGAATGCTCGGTAGCAGGAATAGGTTATGGTAAACCCAGTCCAATTCCCGCATTCGATATCTACAACTTATAGCACTTACCAATACTCTTGAACGAGACATCATGCAAGATTCAACCATCAGTTGCGTCAACATTACCAACTCCAGTGTTTACACGTATACAATAGCATTAGTGATAAAAAAATATTCGCGCTGCATCCGAAGGGTTAAAGCCATTATGACCACGAAGGTCAAACGACGATGAATTAAAAACGCATTCAATCTGCAGGCAGCTGTTTACCTGACCATCTATTGTTCATAAAAGCGCGCTCAGTTTTGGGTATAATGTCAATACTTGGATTACCAACTTGAGGGGTTAACCCTTCCGGTCCGCGGTTCCGAAATTTCTTTGTCAGCAACGCATTCTAATTTGCATTTTATTTATCTGCCCATAAAGTTGATTTAAGAGCGTAGATTTGAAATAACATAATCTATGAAGAACGATAGGATTTTGAATTCTATTCTTAGTATGATGAAGTTGCTTTTTGAGTATCAGTTGGTAATCTTTTTAAATTTCGAATCTGGGTAGGGTCAGCAAGAGTCTCGGACAAAAGATTGTTAGGGTCTATTGGTTGTTTTTTAGTGGATCTAACGGACACCTGGCTCCGATTTGAATGCAATTATTTTGCTGACCGTGAAGGGAGTTTTAGCATATTTAAACATGTGTATTATTTTTTTATAGTAATTAGTCGTAGCGTAAAATCTTTTGTTATCGAGGACCAACGGCCATTGAAAAATAATCTTTAATGCATCTCGGCAAAAAATAAATTTGGGCGCAAAATTGTATTCTTATTTACGTATAGGACTCATTATTCCTTTTCACTATTGTTTAACAAAATAAATATCTGGTTTTGAGGTTGGCTAAACGAAATTGTTATAGGTAATTTTGACTTCTTTATCGGAGCTAAAAGAAGCATTGGACAGGCCGGCATAACTATACCGACCGGCGGGGATGTTTATACGATCATATTTATTCTCGGTTGACCTTTTTTTGGGCTTCACTCACTTAACATTACGTTGAAAGAAGCCACTTTCCCGTGCCTATGAAAAAAAAGTTGAAATTAAGACTTATACTAAAAAGGACTAACTGTTCTTCTCATATCATGCTGCAGAAATACCGTTATAGAGAAATATAGACAGCACTCCAAGCACTTTTGCCCCTACCGTGACGGTACAAAATCAGCATTTTAATTCATCAATCAGCCATATGCCGCCATACAAGGATCTATTATTAAAATTGACCTTTCAAATGTGACTATTTTGTGAATAATGGCCAAAAACATGAAAGTTTCCACCATAATTACGCAATTAAGTATCAAAAACTAGAAATGGCTTTAAAAATTGAATTATAATAAAAATACTTACCATAAAAATTGATGGCACTTCGTACGAGCTACTTTGACCATAATCCCTATTAAGTCGATTTTAGGTGACATAGTATGAAGGAAACAAGGGCAACGTTTTAACACATAGCGAATAATTGTGCGCATAGTGATGTAATAAAATATCCGCAGCTACCAAATTTATCTGATAATGGAGACGAGAGAAAATATAAAGATGCGATCATAGAGTGTGAGGCATTATTCAGACATAGTCTTGTACAATAATATAGAAATTTAAGATATTAGGCAGGAATATAAGAGGAAAATTGTTGTTTTGAGTATTAAACCTGTGATAAATAGTACACTCAAAGTTACCCTATAATACGTACAAACTTTATTATATATGATGAAATATATAATAATAGGAATTATAATGTCAAAAGTATCCGAAATAAGCACAGTGTCCAAACATAACCAGGACTTTAATACGCATATAGCTATCACTTTCAAATAGTAGTATTAGCTATTTATTTAGTTCGGATATCGAGCTTATTGCAGATAAAATAACTAATAATAATATCAGCCCGCATTATACTGTCCCACTGCCGGACACGGGCCTTCACTACTACTGAGAGGGATTAGACCTTGGTCCACCACGCTAGACTAGTGCGGATAGGTAGACTTCACACACCTTCGAAATCCCTATAGAGAACTTCTCAGGTATGCAGGTTTCCTCGCGATGTTATACTTCACCGTAACAGCAAGCCATAATTCACAAAGAATACACACATCATTTTAGAAAAGTCGGTGTGTCCTTAGGATCTGTGGACATTTGTCTCAGCATGTCTGTTCCACACCCAACTAGGCAATCGCCGCTGTTTCGGATACAAATAAACGGATATTTAAAGTACATCTCTGACAGGCAGGTGAAGTCACTACTATTAAATTAACGATCCTTCACGGAAATCGATTGCAAAAACCAGCCTTCTAGTGTTACGCCATGGCCTATGTATATAGTTTTAATTATAAATTATTGTAAAGTGCATACCTTATAAAGAAATGTTCCAATTAGTCAAGCCCAGATGAGTTACAGCGGACATGTTTGATAATACGGTTGGTAAGTTACTCTACGATCTTATTATTGTAATGTATTTTGCGAATGCTTATAAAAATTATATGTAGGTAGAGCATACTGCATATATACAATATTCTGTAGAACAAATACTATTTCAACGAAATATAGTTAGTTTCGGATTTTATTGCGGTTTTTTTGTATATTAATTTCTGCTGACGTTTCAAAGCCTACAGCTTTCATGGTCACGGGGTGAAGTATGGGCCTCCCCTAAAGATTGAGATAAGAACTGAACATGGGTTTAATTGTTGACATCCTGTGGCTGATGATGATAAAGCAATAATTTATTCTCATAAATTATCTTTTTGCAGAAAGATTTTAAGGCAATATTCTTTACACCTTACAGTATAAATGGCATGGCTCGACTGAGGTACCAATATCTTACAGTCAATGAATGAATCAATCATCATCTATGCTTTTGTTTTTGAAACAGTCATACGGTACATGAATTAAATATTGTCTGTGCTTTCCGATATCTTAAAATAGGAAACGCAACCAAAAGGGCTTATTTATAATTATTTATTATTTCCCGTCGATTTAAAATGGGTAGAGACTAGAGACTATTTTGCTCTCACACCCACGACAGCAACTCCGTAAGCCAGGATCAGCAGTGGCATGGATATAACACAGAGCAGTGAAGCTCGGAGAGTCTTTGGAGGCACTAATCTGTCTCCCCCATGAAATTAATCAAATAGATAGATTTTTTTTATTGCTGTGAGACGAGCTTGTCGTTCGCCTGATGGTAAGCGATACGACCGCCCACAAACAGCAGAAACACAATCCAACACCTTGAAATACAAAATATTGTTTGGTATTCCACTGCGCTCGCCATCCTGAGACGTGAGATGTTAAGTCTCGTTATGTCCAGTAGTTACACTGGCTACAATGTCCTTCAAACCGGAACACAAAAATTTCTACACACTGTTGCTTGGCGGCAGAAATAGACATTGCGGTGGTATCTATCCACGCGGACTCTTACATATGAGAGGCCTACCACCAGTAAGTGGTAAGATAGGAAGGAGTTGGAAATATTAATTGTCCCGGACTCAAGGAATCACTCAGGTCTCACATCTTATCGACAAAAGTATATGCCTGGAACATGACTATCTACGATAAAAACACAAAGCCCCCAAAACCACCGTCAAAAACATGAATATTAATATCCAGCATAAAGAGCTAGGTAATAAAATGTACACTCTTAAGTGGAGTCTAGCCCCGAGTTATGCGTGCCCCTTCCGCCTCTCAGGGCGAGTGGATAGGAACTTTATCTACCACTTGATCACGTGTATAGCATAGATTAGGGTTAGTGCTCTTGAGATCGCGTTTCATCTTCATATAAAATTCAAATGGGTATCTTGTGAAGATCACGCAGTATGTGTTAAATTTAAAAATATTTAATAATTCGGCGGCTTAGTTGTATTGCGTGGTGCAACAGAGTTTTAAGGTCGTGAATTTGAATTCCAGGTTAAGCAAAGTGATATTGGGTGTTTTTGCTCAGCAACAGCCCAAAGTCTGAGGACCTCTACCTACCCCATAAAAAATACTTTTTTCGTTTAAAAGTATTTTAACTTCGTGAGTCGTATTTAGGATTTTCGTGAGGTATTTTAAATTTGAACTATTAGCACTATACCTAATGTCTGCCTACAAGAATGCCCACTGTTTAAGACTATACCAATAGGCACCGAATTTCATACACACACTTACGCTTTACATCGCCGAAGAGGCAGAAAGAGACGCAACTGGCGCACTTCCTACCATGTATATTCCGTCCCATGATATGATTGGGGCGAGCCCATCGTCTTATCAAGCGTAAATTCCAGACTGGGCTAATAATGAATATGAAAAGCTAGTTTCACTTTGCCCGACCCAGGAATTTTCTTCTCTAAAAATACTTCTGACATTTTATCTCCTAGGGCGGCTTAATAATATTGGCAACATGTGTCCAGGTTTCCTCATATTTTTTCCCTTGCCGTTAAAATACCAGCTTAGAAACATTGCAGTTTAAAAGTCAGACATCCTGAAGTCAAATCTAAGCGATGAATTTCAAAAGTATATAATTTTATTTTATAAAGATTCCATGGAAGAATTTTATATTACTTTTATACACAATTTTTCGCTGGACTTCAACATGTTTTGTAGTGCGAGCCAACATTGCAATAATCGGACTAATGCGCGAACAATATGGACATTACTAATATGTAAATTTTTTTAAGTATTAGCTTCGTTCTAGAACTTGTAGGAATGTCTACAGTATGAAAACATTAACTGACTGACCATAGGACCAATGTTTGACTAAAGCAAGAGTCATATTCGATTAATTAATTTCATAATATACATAAAATACCGCGAATAGAATACCTACCTAATATAATTAGTTCTACAGAATGATTTCTTATGTTTACGCGAATGTTAACTTTTTGCATGACCAACATCTTAGTTCGCCCCATCACTACGAAGGCTGCAAAGTTATTGAAACGTCAGGAGAAAAATATAATACAAAACCGCGATGACATCCTAAAAATAGTTTTATTTTAGTACTACAGAATTTAGTAATTAGTAAAGAAGGTCTGAAGAAAGTTAATATTTCACGCTAAATTGTACAATAAAGTACAAAAACAAAACTACAAAAATCTCTTAATTTGCCGTGTCTATTGGGAAAGCCCCCTTCCATTGATTTCCAATGTTACCTGTCTTGGGCAACCCTTCTCCATTTTTACCGATTCGACGGTATTAGCAAATTCCGATATACAATGAAAATCCTACTAATCGACTAATCTGACTAATCGGCATAATTCTAACAACCATGAAAAAAATCAAAATATTTCACACCTTTACGTACCACGAAAACATGAAAGATATCAATTTTTAGTCAGAATTATCTTTTCCATTATGTACCAAAAGCATAGCACGACAAACACACGAAGGCACTGTTGTGATGACGTCATCAGTTTGAAACGCTACCGGGGTTATGTAGAGGATGCTCAAGGGAAGTCTTTCTGCGCACTTAGGTCCATTATTCATGGGGTGGTAGGTTTGCTGCCAAAAAGAAACAAGCCATACAGGGTGTCTGTGTAGATCGATTGAGGTGTTTTGATCGTTGAATTTTTATATATAACTTTATAAATAATATATAAAATCTCTCAAAGATTTATTTTAGTTAGCTATCACTAATAATGTAAATATTAGGCAACTGTATAAAAAGTGTCCACACTATGCTGTTGGAATGCTATATAATAAGTTAGGAAGTTTCTTAAATATACTATTAATTCGTTTCTTTTTAATCGTAACATTTTTAAAGTTAGAGCGTAACTCTAAAAATAATTATTGGCATTATAATAAAATACTTCATGATAATATACATAAATTAGCTTGAATATTTAAAATTGTGTCTTAAAAAACTTCTGATAACTTGACATTGCGCAAAAATACTAAACGATTTCAATCGACAGCCATGACGAGATTACTGAACGTAGATTATGCAATTCTGATTTCTTATATTTACGCGAATGTTAGAAATTTCAGTGTGATCCCCTCTGTGACCATGAAGGTTGCAAAGTCTTCGAAACCTCGGGAAAAATTATAATATAAAAAACAACGATGAAGTCCGTAAAACAGTTTTATTTCAATTTTATGCGATCCGGTTAAGACCATGTGAAGTGGTTATTCAGTCTTTAATGTTAGACACTATGTACTTTATAAATCTCACCTGCATTCGCACCAAGTATCAAAACTACACCATCCGCGCATACAATCCCGTTAATAAGGAAAAGAGTACACGAGGTACACAAGGGATCTTGCGCGTGGGGAGACGCGGGTATACTCAAATTTTCTTTTTCGGTGAGCTTTTGACATTAGCAAGCCTGAGGTTTTATTTATAACGAGATATTTGATATGTACCAACGTGAGACCTATGTGGATCTATTTAAGGGCGGTATTAAATTAATTTACATACATTCTAAGGTGACGAAATTAAAAGGCGTATGGGTATTACTCGGACCGCAATGGACAAAATGAAGAGAATATGGCGAAACAGAAACATCACTAAAGCCACAAAGATCAGGCTCGTACGAACTCTAATTTTACCCATATTCCTTTACGCTGCAGAAACGTGGACTCTGAGAGAGACTGAAAAGAAGAAGATAGATGCTTTAGAAATGTGGTGCTGGAGAAGAATGCTTGGGGTGTCGTGGACTGAATTTCGAACAAATACCTCGATACTTCAAGAACTCGGCATCAAGCAGCGTCTATCCGCCTTAGTACAGTCTCGCGTACTCGCTTTCTTCGGACACATTTCTAGGAGAGGTGACCAGTCTGTGGAACGTGTTGTCGTCCAGGGCAAGGTTGAAGGCACTCGACCGCGAGGAAGGACTCCTATGCGCTGGACCGATCAAGTTAAATCTGCCGTGGACCGTCCCGTACATGAATGCACCAGAATTTCCTCTAACAGAGAGATATGGCGTAAGATCATGAGGCGTATTGCATCTGCTCCAGAAAACTCTACATGACGACCACGACCACTCTGTCAAGAGTGTTACGACTAAGAAGAAGACATACATTCTGATGAGACTTAAGGTGTAGTTTCATTAAGGTGGGTATGCGATTTATATACCTTTGGTGTTGGAAAGATTATTATGTTATATTTTTAGGAGTGTAAGCCAATTTTAGACAAGTTATATTAAAAAACAAACAAAAAATAACTAGTCAATTTTAGCTCAGAATGTCATAAGACCTCTAGAAGTAATTTAGTAGAGTTTTTTATGTCGCGTCTTTTCTACTAAGCAAATAAGAAACTTTAATTATATTATGATAATTATAGTCTTTTTTAACATGACAAAGAATTTTTCTTAGCTCTGATGAGTACAACGTAGCCTTATGTTAACCAAAATACCCTCCATAGTCATAAGCACGAGTTGTATTATTATTTTCTCCCGACGTTTCTAAGACTGCAGTCGTCTTGGTTTCGACTTAATTTTTTTATTGCTTTGAATGACGAGACGATCTTGCCACTCGCCTGATGGTATGCGATACGACTGCCCATAAACAGTAGAAACACCATCCAACTTGAATTATAAAGTATCGTTCGGTATTCCACTGCGCTCGCCATCCTGAGACATGAGATGTTAAGTCTCAATATGTCTAGTAGTTGCAGTGGCTACAATGTCCTTAAAACCGGAACACAACAGTGACTACAGACTGTGGCTTGGTGGCAGAAATAGACATTACGGTGGTACCTACCCATGCGGACTCTAACATATGAGAGACAGCAGTGATTTTATTTATCATTATTACCCAACATACTGGCTGATTAAATGATATTGCAAAAATATCGTATTTAAATAACATTGCGGCGGCTTTTCTATGTTAAATGAAGTATTAACTTGGCAAAGTGAAATCTGGCAGCCGGTCACTAGTATCCTTTGGAATTCATCAAGTGGAAAAATCTTTAAGAACCTTCGCAAAGTTACCTTTTTGGATACAAAATGTCTCTTTTGTTTGTTTGAGCGTTATTAATTCGATGTAGGGGCTACGTGGACAAGATTTGACGGTCCCTTTTAAGTAAAATAAGGGTGGAGATGCAAATTATGAGGCTCTTAAACACAAATGCATTCACCCTTCAAAATAATCTATAATATCAGGCCTGTGTTGTATACTGTCTCACTGTTGGGCACGGGCTTTCCTCTACTACTGAGAGTGATTAGGCCTTAGTCCACCACGCTGGCCTAGTGCGGATTGGTAGACTTCATACACCTTCAAAATTCCTGTAGAGAACTTCTTACGTATGCGGGATTCTTTCACCGTTAAAGCAAGCGATAATTCATAAAGGATACACATAATTTTAGAAAATTCAAAGTATGCCCTTGGAATTTGAACCTGCGTACATTTGTCTCGGCAGTCCGTTCCACATCCAACTAGGCTAGTACCGCAAACAAAAGGACTTATAAGTCAGTTCAGTTTACTTCTAATAGTTGACAGCTTCATGGACCATTTTAAAACCCATTAATTATATCTAAAATAGACGCTTTCAGAAAAATCTAGGCACTCTAAATAACCTATCCAAAACAGGCACAAAGCGAGTGGCAACTAAAATGGTTAGATGTTAATAACATTGCCAGTCTAAACTAATTAGGCAATAACGTGGCCCAAGCCAGGTAATACACTTAGCCTGTGTCCATACCTTCTTTTGATGTTTGCAACTCACTTAGTTACCTTCTGGAGGTAATTTCGAAAGGCTTCCTACTCATAATAGTATTAAGCGGGTAAAGTGAAATGGTTTTTTATGTTTGTAAAATAATGTTAATGAAAATGAAAGTTAAATTAGTATTCTAAATTATATTTGCGATAGTTTGGCTTGGCAATAGTAAGAGAATGGACGATTTCATGAGATTGAAGACAACGTCAAAAGTTAATATTTTTCGGAATACAATTTTAACTTACCAACAAGTATATTTTATTTAAAAAAGCTGCTTCAACAATACACAGCAGTAAAAACTTTTTCTCTGTCAATAAATATGTTCTAAATTTAAATCGTAACGTCTCCACAGTGCGTAGGCGGAAGCGTTTGTCTGCTACACTACCGGCTGTAACCGGCCGTGTAGCACCCGGATATTGCTATTTGGCGACCCGGCTCTGCTTCACCAGGGTTTATTGCATTATGTAGTGCCCGGTTTACGTTACTCGTTGGCGTCAAATATAATAATTATTGTAAGCTGTTAATAATAAACAATTATAAGCTCTTTGCTCTACATTTAGAGTAGGTAATGGTATATTTTTGACAGTTTCGATATTATTTTTTTTAGAAAGCAGTATAAATTAAAAGCCTGTGTGCTATTTTTTAATTATTACTATTCATATTAAGATATAAATTCAAATAAATTTTATCAAAGCAATATCTAGCATGTTTGACATTAAAGTTTTGAAGATATAGCCGTCACCGCGTTTTCTTTTCTGTTAGAAATAAACGTAGATTCTCTTTTTGTACAGAAATTGATCCCGAGTATCTTTCTTAATCCCGGGTATTGCAAAAAATGCACCGATCAAGAAATCATATCCGGTAGTGTATATTTCTTGATCCCGGTTATAAATTCGGTGAAATGTGCGATTGGACAGTTCTTAAAACCTTATTGTATAAGAACGTAAGTAACTTTTAAAATTCCGTCACTAATTATAGTCTAAGCATAATTTTATTGACCTTACTGATCCCGTTTAATGCTCATTCCTTAAATTAAAATTTAATTAAGTGTTAAATTCTTTAATAGATTCCTCGACACTTCTGGCCAGGATTTCCTTTTCAGCAGGTTCTCGTCTTCCCTACGCTCCTCACGTCCATTACCACTTTTTGTTCCTCCACGATTTCATAAAATATATACACTTAATTCCTTCTTACATCGTTCCACCAGCACATATAATAGAGAATTTTCTAGCATAGACATTTTTAACATCACCCCCAAAGGTTTAAAATTAATATTACAACAAGCAATGACTGCTCGCTAAGCTTCTTACCTAAGAGGCTTAGCCAGTAGTTATAGTACATAGCACCTTACCTACTTTATAATAAGATTTTATATTAAAATATAGTTATATTTTAGTACACAACTATGCAAAGTTCCAAATAATAATAAGTACTATATCTCATATATTAACTATTCGGTACTGTAGGTCTTTTGTATTAAGTTTGTAAGTATAACATAATCGTAGTTTATAAATAATGACTGTTTGATGCCAAAACAAATAAAAAAAAAAAACGATTACTGGCTAGATACGAATAGTTATTAAAATCCTTAGTTTCATCCAGTTTTTGCAAATCTCTTAGAGAAAATTATTAAAACCTCATTGTATAAGGGCGTAAGCATCTCAAACATCTCAAGGTAGAGATGAATACGTTTAAACCTGTTTCACACAACGGAACCGTGGTACCATAATTTTTTTGTTTGTAACTGTAATATGAATTGTTGATTAACTGAGTTTTTTATGCTACTGAGTAGGGAAACATGTAGGGCATACAAGATAATGTGCTCTTAGCAGCAATACTGTACTTCAATCGTCATCATGATGCATTATCAAGGCTGATTTCAACGACTCACCGAATAAGATTTAAGTTTTATATATATCCTACTAATATTATAAATGTGAAAGTTTGTGAAGATGTATGGATGTATGTTTGTTCCTCTTTCATGAAAACACTACAGAACGGATTTTTACAATAATATTGGTTATACATCAGAATAACACATAGGCGACAATTTATAATGTTTTTGTGTAATTTGGTCATAATATAACGATTCATATCAAGTAAGTCGGAAAAAAATATTCTGGAAAACTCCTTCACGCGGGCGAAGCCGCGAGCAAAAGCTAGTTAATAATAATGCTGTCAACTCCTAACGAATGAGAGTGACAGCATGAGGTATCAAATGTGCGTTGTGTGGCGTAGTTGTATGACTGTACTACTGAACTGTACTGAAGTGCTGCAGTCCTAAGTTTGAGCCCGGGATCGGGAAAAAAAATTGAGTTTGTTTTACTCACTATCCGCCCGGAGTCTGAAATTTGAGCCCGATATGGTTATAGGTTTATCCCTCACATAACGGAACGCAACATGGCGAGAAGTGCATACACTAGTAGTGCTTCTGTCTACCCTTTGAGGAATAAAAGGCGAGAGAATATGTATATTTAGTAGTTCTTGTGATCACTCCTAAATGTGATAATTTATTTGATTGTTGGTTTTCTACAGATATTCCTTTCCTTACAAAAGGTTTTTTACTAGGCTTTCTAGATTAAAAACTTTTATAATTAGAATTCCTAGATTAGCCAGAACTTGAAGCTTTTGAACAGGCAAATTTGTCTACTTACCAAATAGCCTTATATTTAAAGTGCCTGAACTATTCAGAATTAAGAGCTTTTTATTGGGCTATTTAGTGAACTTTGCAACCAGCGGTACCCTTAGTGCAGTGAAAAGAATTCTAGATAATAGTTTCGGGTTTAATTTCAATGATATTAACCAAATTAAATATTTTGTTTACCTGTTTTGGTGGAGTTGTTTTGCATGTGCGGTACAACTGTTCTACCCCATAATCGAATCCCGGGTCGGGCAAAAAAAAGGGTTTATCTGCTTTATTAGACCGAAAATTATTTTAAAATTTGGGTTTATTTGGAATTTGCCTCCAACGCGGAGATAGGAATCCCACTCAAATCATGTAACGGAAAACACAGACGAAAAGTGGGTGCCCGGCCCTCTGCCTACCTCTTCGGGGGCAAAGGCCTCCTAACCACTGGTGATTTAGATCTTAAACCTCGCCATTGGAGGATGATTCATTATTTTTTATATGTATAAATATCACATTTTGAAAATGTACATTTTTATTATTATTTGTATAAATAATTTTTAGATATCTTTTTTATACTATGGTTTCTCCCGTTAACCAGTAGAGAATTTGCGTATTTTTTAATAAGCTACAAGTTTTTTTTGTAATGTATATTAAATACTATTGTATTATACTTTGATAAGTTAAGTTTTAATAATATTTACTCAAAATACTACTTCTGTTATTAAACCAGCCTACAACGGTTTTAATTACATACCAACACACCACCAACATCAAATTAAAACCTAGACACAAATAAACGTATAATTAAACGTGGCTAATTCAACCGGCAATAAAATGGGATTCTTCAAAAACATGCGACGGACTAAAAAATAACCTACGCCAATACATACCACCCTAGAGCACACCCCGGTTTTTATTTATTCGCGTAATATCGGATAAATCGATGACATTCAATGTACCGTTGGGGTAGAGAGCGCGGGGCGCATGCGCGGCTAAAATGGCGTCCGAAAAAAGCGTGGAAATAAGAGAAAGAAGTCGACTGCGCGCCCCCGCGGACCGTTTACAAAGAAAGCTCGGGGTACGGCGCGGGGGTGGAATATAGCTTTCGTTCGCGGGGTTGCTTGGGTGTTTTTGTAAGGGTGGGTTATTTAAAGATAAAAGTAAAGTTATTTAATGTTTGATTTTAAGATAGAAAGGGTTTCTTGTAATATAGTTTTTATTTATCATTACGTTGTTTAAAAACTTGACTTAAATATAGTTGTAGACTGTTCTTATGTGTTAGTGACAAGTTGTCCGTAACCTTGTTAATATCACCTGCGACCATCATCGCCTAAAGCTATTTCATCACCTGCCTGATTTCACCATTCGTATTGCGAAACTTTGTTTACAATATGTTTAAAAATTGACCCCAATTTTAAGGCATATGTATAACGACGAAATTTTGCACTTAAAATCTACATAAATATACCATAAAACAGGAAAAAATAACATTAAATATAAATTGGGCAAATAAATATTCATCTTAACAGTGCTTAAATTTAGATGTATTTAAATATTAAAATACATAAATAAAAAAAAAACAAATTAGTTTTGGATTTTTTCCGTAAGATAAAAAAAAAATTAAAAACATAGTTTTGGTAACAAACAATCAAAATTACCTTTGTAATATTTTTTCCGTAAACAAGAAAAAAAATACTTTTCAAAAATAGAATTGATTTTAAATCGTCGAATGTAATTATTTTTCACTAACATTGCCAGTTGCTCCGGCACCGTGCCGCGTCGCACAGGGGTGTGTCTTTGCCCCAGTCGCCGCCCCTGAGGGTGGCCATGCCCCGTTCAACCGAGGGTTAGTTGCAACCATTTGAAAACGCATGTTAGAATAGTTGAATGAACTATGATTTGCATTCAATTAGCGTGTGAGGGATTGATGTAGATTTAAAAATGTTGGTTGACTTGGATGGTTGCATTTTTAAATCTATTTAAAAGAACAGTAATAGATTATTTTGTCGTGAGTAGAGAATTATGAAAAAATTAGAATTTAGAAAAGTATTCTCGAAAACGATATTCTAATTTCAAATTTTTATTCATAAATTAATATTTTTAAAGTTTTGTATGAAATAAGGTTCTACGTAGAGAATAAGTTTCTTTATAATACATAATTAAGACCTGAATTGTTGAATGTATACCAATTAAATACTTGTTAAATCATTCATCATCAATCATCATTATAACTCAATAATTTAATATTCATAATACAAATAAAAAAATATCCATTGTATTTTAGAAAGAAAAATTTACTTATAACTTTACTTTTTTTTTAATTGAGACGAAAACAGTATTCTGTCGTTAATGTTTCACTAAAAAAGTAATCAGATAATCCTTAATATTTATTTTATCATACATAAGAAACGATAAAACTCAATTTAATTTGAAAAAAGAATGCCCTTTTGAATTATGAAGCAAATAATGAGATTTGCAACAATATTTGTAGTGAAAAAGATAATTCAGTTTTTACCTACCCTGATATTAATAAACATTATTAATGAATGTACAAGCTCTGTTTTGACATTCTATTTTTTGCATCAAATTTGAAATGCAGATTTTTTTTTATTAATAATAACATTATAGAGACTGTGCCTACGGATTTTTCATTAATGTTTTGATACTCTCTTTTTTACATCAAATTTAAAAAGCAAAAACATAATGTATACTTATTATAGAAGTGGATTGTGCCTTCTTATTTAGCTGTCATGTGAATATGGGCAGATCTTAAGAGATAAATTGCAAGCAATAGTTGTCTTTCCTAGTTACAGAATTGACACTTCTGTAATAAAATAGACATCACATTAGTTTTAAAATAACGCAGTAAAATTTTGTGAGGATACCAACTCCATTTCTGTCTATGGTTTCTTAGAAATCCTGAATAGTAATAAGAATACATATCGAACTATTTTAATTTCACTGATGTTTTTGTACTTTGTGTAATTACATGCAATGTGTAAAATATATCCCTGGGCTGTTTACTGAAAATACTATACACGAGTATCAGTACATACGAGCACTCGTCAAATGTTTAATACTAGGTCAAAGGAGTCAAATGTTTAATACTAGGACCTCGTATCATCAGTCATGCTACTCCCCCTAGTCATAAGCTGTTACCATGCGAGTTAAATTGACTGGAGCGAGTACTGTCCTCTGTCCAAATGTCCGTAGACAACGGCTATGTCCATCCATATCCATCTCTGTATCCTGATAAGGAAGAATTGGCCGATAACTTTGTTCATCCCTCAGCAATGAATGCGACTGGCAAACGGTATGTTCGATGATTGTCGGTTGCTTTTGTTACGCTGGCTTAGAATGTTAGTATAACCTTGGTCTAAAATGTGATTTATTATTATTTTGTATGAAACGAATGATTTTTTTTATTCAAAATTGTTTGTGTAATTCGTTTTTGATGTATAAATAAAACTATTTTTTTGGATTTTATATCGCTTTTATATATTATATATTCTAATCATGGGGGGAGCTGTTTGGAGAAAATTATAGTATAAAAAACCCGATGAAATCGGTAAAAATAGATTTATTTCAACGTCTGACATTCGCTTAAATATAAGAAATCTTTATGTCTTGATGTTTTATGGTGGCAGGGATATTATACTTTATACTTTATATTTATTTTATACTTTACATAAAATAGTACATCTAATACTTATTATGAATCACGTGACAACGGCTGAACAGATTTCGATGCAGTTTTCATTATTATGTTAAGACGTTGTCCAAGTAACCTTGTAGGCTGGTGTAGTACGGGTATATTATTATAATGAGTATTGAAAAATTCTCGCAAAAGGAGTCAAGCACACATTAAGAAAACTACCGGGTAGGCATAATTTAATGAATATAATATGTACGTAATATTAAATTATATTTCACAATTTAGACTAGACAATGGTTTTCTCAAATTTTTGTTGTGTGATAAATGAAAGATCATAATAACAATAGGAGACTAAAAATAATTATTAAACTAAAAATAACCAAGTTCTCAGCGAAATTACTAATATTTATATAAAACGTACTTCCGCAATTTTCGAATTATTATAATAATTAGACTTTTTTCTATTAAATAAATCGAGGGTGGGTACAGCGTCTCTCTTTTTCATGTCATTTAACTTTGCCATTATTATTGTATGGAGTAATCGCCGTGTGCGCATAAATACATTAGAACAGGATTTATTCGTGTAGAATATATTAGTTTTCATAATCCATCTTTTATAGTTCAGTTTTATTTCATTGGTAGTATACATCTTAAAATATTTTTATACAATGTTCTTATTGCTTCTTGATTTTCCAATATTGAATTAAGTATTTTCAATTGATTCTAAATTAAATACTACAGTGCTTCATTGTAGATGTTATCTACATTAAACCTTTAATATTGATGATAGACTTATTATAACTCTAAAGATCGGGCATCACGTAAACTGTAAACAAATAATTAAATTGACCGGCAGTTATACAATGAGAACTCATAGAACACTATTCCCCACGTAAATAATACACCCAAAAAACCTATAAAAGCCATCCAATTAGCTTACATATAGCAAAACCGAAGTGAAACAAGACTTGGCTGCACTTTTCCACTAGTAGGATGAGGTGGGGTGGCAAGAACGCAAAAATAGGGTGCCAAGAGCCACCGACGCCATCTTTGCGGGCGTCAACTGCCGACGCGCGCCGATTTTTTTTTATGGAAAGTGTCCGTTAATTTTGACAAGGTACTTTTGAGTTCATTGGTGGTGTGGTATATACTTGTGTGTTGGGAACTGATTATAAACACCGACTGAGACTTGAGCTATTTTGTAGTTATTTAAATGATTTAACATGTGTTGCAGTTTTGTGTATAAATAAAGCCGGTTTAATGGTATATTGTTTGAGGCTAATTATAGGTAAAACAACGACTTGGCTGATATGCTGGGTAAAGTCGGTAAAATTATCGAATTCCTGAAATATAATAGTATTTTCCTCTCACATACTTGAATGTTATAATAAAAAATTTAACCGCTTGTCCAACCTTAATCTACTTGGAGATCTAGTCCCAGCAAATCCAAAAAAAAAATCATATAAATAATCCGACCTGGGATTTGAACCCTGGCCCTCTCGTTTTATATCCTATAATATTTTGAAATAAAACCATTTACGGATTAAACCCACCTCGTGATCATGAAGGCAGTCTTTGAAACATCGAGAGAAAATAATCATATAAATAACCGCGAAAAAATTCGTAAATAGTTTTATTTCAATGTCAAACATTCGCGTAAACAAGAAATCATTATAAAAATATTTCTTGAATCATCGAGATTAATAAAAAAAAGTTCTAATCAAAATTTATAAAATTTTTCGTGCTATTTTCGACCTTTAAACAAAATATTTCATGTAGGTACCTCTGTGACTAGCGTTTCATGGTTAAATAAAGTGATTTCGTGCTATTCGGTAATATAAAATGAAGGAAGTTTGAATAATAATATTGTTTGAACTTATTATGGGTTTTTCGGCGGTAACTTTGCTATTAAGATTTTAAGATAAATTTTATATAAATTGTTAATTATATTATGTTTAATACAATTTACCAAAATATAAAATACTTTTTTAAACCATTAAACATTATTAATTAAATTAAACACATTCGACGACCATTAAAATTAAATAAACAGATAATTTAATAAATAATATATATGTTACACCTGAAAAAAACCTTTATACCATAAAACACATTGCGCGCACGCAGGAGTGCGAGATTTCGCATAATTAAAGTTCATATAGCAGTGTAGAAAAATAAAACTTATTTTTAATATTTTACAGTATTAAATTCGAGTATTAATGATCTCATAAAAGTTGTAGGAGGTCGCTGGATGCAGGCGATCTGGAAATCTTTAGGGGTGGCCATGTTCAGCAGTGGACATCCTACGACTGATGATGATGATGATTAAATTCGACGGTCGAATTACTACTACTGATAATAACAGACCTATCATTATAGATCTTACAATTGTATTTGCATTGGTCTCCTCTACTGAGGTAGATTAGGCCAAAGCTGTCCTACCCAGGCCCGCAGGCCACCATGTGGCTCGCCAACACATTTGAATTTGCCCGCCAAGAGGAGTCTTTTGTAGTCGCCAATCGATATGAAAGAAAAATTGCAAAGTAAATCCCTTGACTGAAAAAAATATGAAACGCACATTTGTGCCCATTTCTATCATAGTAGGACAGCCTTGGGTTAGACCTTAATCCACCAGGTCTATCAAAGGTTGGTATTAGGATATAATGCATCATTTTTAATAAAGCAATGATTAGTTATTTAATATTTTTTATATTATGCATACCAATCCGTCTGCAAATAATAAAATTAGAATAAAATCTTCTTCGATTCGGTGGGTTATAATATTATTATCATTATAACTTTGCTGGCGTTTAGAACAACATAGAGTTAGCTAGATTATGACAAAAATCATGCCAAAAATCCGTTTTATTGTGATTAGTTGAGACATTAATACAATTTTTTATTACTTTGAATTACGATACGTGCTTGCCGTTCGTCTGATGGTAAGCGATACGACCGTCCATAAACAGTAGAAACATCATCCAACAGCTTGAATTACAAAGTATAGTTTGGTATTCCTCTGCGCTCGCCATCCTGAGACATCAGATGTTAAGTTTTATTACGGCCAACACTGGCTACAATGTCCTTCAAACCGGAACACAACTGTGACTACAAACTGTTGCTTGGCGGCAGAAATAGACAATGCGGTGGTACCTTCCCAGGCGGACTCTCACATATAAGAGACCTACCACCAGTACCACTAGAGCTTCCTTGTTCATATTCGGGTCTAAATGGTCTTTGTTCCAACCTTTGAATGTGGCGCATAATCTGTCCAATGCATCATTCAATTATAAACCATTATCCAACAGTAAAAACAGTTTCTATAAATAAAAAAACAAATAAAAAAATAAACCCATTTAATAGTGTAAAAGCGATTTTTCCTTACAATAAAATATCCTCCCGTAAGCACTAGAGATCATAGATAACAATTATTTACAACACCATCGGTTTACTGCCGGCAATTCAATCAGTGGTTTCCGTTTTTTTCGTGTGAATTAATATGGAGTTGACTTGGGTTCAGTGGGATGGTTAGAAAACCAATGACAATGAAAGAAAGAAAGAAAAACGATTTATAAGTCACATTTGCAACATAAACACAATGTATCTTAATTACAAATGATAATAAAAATTAAAAATGGTCGCGGCTGTGACCGGTAGGTGATCACTCAGCATAATGTTGTGATGAGTATAGGACATTAAAGGAATCCATTAGAGGAAGAGAAAATTGATGGGCAGATTGAATTTGCAAATGAGGTACTTCAGGAAATCACGCACATATATTAGTCTCAAAAACAAACGTAATTCTATTATAATTTCTTACTATTCTCAAGTTGCTAAAAACTAAATAACTTTCTAGTCCCCAAGACAGACAGGAACAAGTAGCATGCACGCATATATTTCGACGTGTAAATGAACCCCACGACTACATTTAAATATACATATAACTATCAAGTTCATTAACTTTAAAATAAAACTATTTTACGAATTTTATGGGGATTTATTAAATTATAATTGTCCGCCCCGTGACCACGGAGGACTTCGAAACATTGGGAGAAAATTATAATACAAAAAACCGTGATATAATCGCAAAATAGTTTTATTTGAATGTCTTACATTCGCGTAACCATAAGACATTAACAATGTATAAAATTACCTACAGAACTCTTGCCGTACCACGCGATCCAACTTGACACATAATTAGTAGTTTTCAAGTGAATTAATAGGATATACGGTGACGTTAGCAGCAGGCGGGGTACCATCGTACCACCACCACCGTGGTACCGTCCATGGTCACCCATTGGCCCACCACGCTGTGTGGGCGGCGCGATTTCTTACACGATAATGTTAGTTTCCTATACCATTTTACTCTGACGTTAAAGATGCTAATCTTTATTATTAAAGGATTTTTGTTTTGATTGATGAGTGGTCGCCATCTGTTGGCCACCTTTGTAGTTAATTTCTAATACAGGTGCGGTTTGATTTTGTTTTGGGGTAATTAATCAATATTATATTTGGTTATTAATTGTGATTGGGGTTTCGTTGAATTAAAAAATATAATTACTATGTGCGATTTTGTTGTAACTTCTTATTACTTAATCGTTCATAGAAATAATCTGGGGAGTATTTTTTAATCTAATTTTATATAAATATAACGATACTACGAATTAAAATTATTATTTGATACATGAATACTTGACCAATGGAAATTAAGATAAAATTCTAAACATTTCTTTTAAAGCATGTTTTTTTTTTAAATAAAAGATACATAAGCTAATAAGTATCTTAACAATATGTTTTTTATTTTTCCTAGCACGGTATTGAGACTCATTCTTCATACCATTAAGCTCATCTAAACATCAACCAATTGTTCCCCACTGGTCCATATCCAATCAAATTTTACATTGAGTACATAATCAATCATTTACTAACAATAATGAACGGCTTCAAAAAAAGCCACTGGGCCACGCACCCTCACAGACAAAAGCCATAAATAAATACGTAAAGACATACCATTGTGATTAGATGGGGCTGCGCTCAAAAAATGACGAAAAAAATACCCTGGGTAGGGACCCACCCTCAAGTTTTTTGTTAGTCACCCCACTTTTTGATTTTTCGTATTCTATTGGTACATGATAATGGTTATTGATTTGTCGGGCCTTGTGTGGCTTTCGTTTCAATGGGGTATGTATTTAGAAGAAATAATGACAGATATAGGCGACGCAGCGTTTCCGAACTTGGAATTGTTTATTGAATTTGAGAATATTCTTTAAAAAAATCACCTATTGAATTTAACCAACAGTAAATACTAACTAACCTCTATTGTACCATCGGTGGTTACAAAATATACGGTAATTTTCCTCAAAACGTTTCATACGGTTTAAGTTCGCTATATTATTCACTGAAGACTTAAACTGTACAAGATTTAAACTTTATGCTGCAAAATTTTACGAGAATTTCTTCATTTAACTGTAAAGATTGTAATCATACTTAAAAATATATTACTTGCTAGCGGTTGCACGCGGATGTGCTCACTTGGTTTAAATTGTTAGGTAATAGGTATAATAAATGCTAGTAATTAATGTTGAAAATATCTTACCCCAAAAACTTTAGGTAGAGATTTAACTAATATATGCACGGTTTACTTATTGAAGTATACGACACGGACACAGTTGTGCAATTGTATGGAAATTAAAAATTCATTTATAACTTGTTTTGCCAACATATGAATGATAAGATTTAAAAAAAAGGATTTTTTCCTCTGTATCATGTACATACCTATTGTAGTTTAAACATTAAACTGTTTTTGAAAACAGGAACATCAGATTTTCTTGTTTCTCTGGTGAGACCTGTTTTACAAACTGGTGGTAGAGTTAATATTGACGGAATATAAATAATGTATAACATTTTACAGGTTCACATACATTATATCACTTTATTTCAACACTTTTATTGTCCAATTTGGTAATATAACTTAAAACTGGTTAAACTCATTTTATAAGTGACTTTAAAGTATTATTTCTCGGAACCATAATAAATTTACAGTGTAAGCCATTGTTTATGAAATTTGCAAGTTAAGGATTAACGTACATACCAACATTCCCAAAACACACACATTCAACACTAAGATGAGGATTCGACCATGAGTTTTATGATTTCTTCATTTTGTTCAACGTTTATTATATTAATAATACAAGTTTGCCAACGAGAGTTTAAATTGTAATCATCATTCACGTGTGAACATAAATGAACACATATAGTGCTTAAAATTATAGCCGATAATATCGATTGGAATATTAGTAGTATAGGAGTCATTTATACATAATATAGTATTCTTATTTTTTATGTTAATGTATTAAGTATTCATTAGCCTTTTTCCATATATTCCATATAGACACGCTTTTCTATGATTATAATAATATCAGCCCTGTATTATATACTAGTCCACTGTTGGGCACGGGCATCTTATAGGTACTATTTAGAGGAATTAAGCCTTAATCCACCAAACTGGCTTAGTGCGGATTGGCAGACTTCACACATCCTCAAAATTCTTGGAAAATTTCTTCGGTATGCAGGTTTCCTGACAATGTTTTCCTTCACCATTAAAGCAAGCAATAATTAACAATTAAATTTTTTTATGCAATCGTCGAAAGCCTGTCACATATACAACTGTAGTTATATGAGAACTTATTAATTCTAATTTCTCATCATTAACTTATTAATTCATAATAAGTTCTCATATAACATAATAATTCAACTTCTCATAATGGTACAATATTCATTTTGAACCATATTGCATACGCGTTGGTCTGGTAACACTGGATACATTGTCCTCTAAACCGAAATCCAATGCCCATTACATATGCATATATTATTGATGTATAATGGCAGAAAAAGCTATACTTAATCTTCTAGCTTACCACCTAATATGTAATTAGTACCAAATAAAATGGGCCCTCTGTAAGCCATAAGGCGATAGTTTCTAGAGATCATAAGAGTCCAGTTATCAATAGGTGCCATATCGACTTACAAAGTCCAGTAATCTATAGATGCCACGTTTGCAAATTACATAATCAACATTGCACCAAATGACAAAGTTAGTTACAATACCAACATTATAATTATTATTTTTAATCAAAATTCTACTTATCAAACTAAAATCATCGTTATTTAAATACTGCAAAAACTTAGCAACGAGGTTTATGAAACTCAAGCATTAATTAACGTACTCGTGCGATACCGCTTCATACGTAAGCCGGACTGGTTCCCAACAATCCTGGCTCAATAAACCTAAGCCATTGAAGAAAAAAGCCCCTCCTCAACGTCTGCTTGAAAATAAACTACGGCTGGTTCCGTACGCTTCGAAAGTTCGCGCAAGTGGATTAATTTCTTAAGACTCATAGTTTTGAATGTGGTTTACGAGTCAAAAGGACTCATGAAGTTAAAGCATGTTAGAGGATGTAGTCAAAAGCCGTCAAACATCATTTACACCAGATTTCTTTAAAAATAATCGTTAGATATTAATATCGTCTTCACTTCATAATGGACTAATCAAATTATGTTATGTTTAAATTTGTCAAATTTTTTTTGATACGTCCATTTTAGCGAGATCCAAAAGCAATTATTGGGATCATTAATTATTGAAATCAGATGGTAATTTAACTACTTTTTAAATGTAGTTTAACAAAAATGATTTGGAATAGTATTCGTGAAGATTTTGAACTTATAGAAGATGGGAACAATTTATTTTAAGGATAACCAACAAGACATACACTATATGTCATAATATATCTTGTTTTAACATGATACAATAAGTAAATATTGTCTACCAGAGTTCATCTGGATATCATCACTGTCATTTGCTACCATCGAAGAATGTGCAAAAGATGTTCCAGATTAAATAGATTTGATTTTTTCACTAGCAAAGAACAAGCGAGAAATTCTAGTTTTGATCTTTTAAGAATGAGTTACACGGTATAACGTACTTTTAAAATCAGTTCCAACATAGGTACAGTGTACAAGAGCAGTTTATACATTGAATTGCAAAATAAAAAAAACGATTCCCATGAGTACACACTACACATATCTCAAAATCATGAAGAGATGATCTAGAAAAGCGTAAACATCTTGAAATTCAATAAAAATCTTACCTCATCGCAAGTTCCTTAATATTCCCACAGGATTAACAAGAACAATATCCCATTCTCCAAGTGAACCCCAACAGAAGTTCAAGTTCATACAACCGGTTGCAATGCCGCTATGAAACCAGTTCCGTCCCTAGCGGTAATGCACTTGATATAAGAACATATGGTCATACGTGAGCTTGAGTTTTATCGCTTTAGATAAAACTAGAAAGGGTAAGCAGAGATACAGTTACAGGTCGTTGATGTTATTCTAGAATAAGATTCTTTAGCTCGAATTAGTTGAAAGAAATATTTTGCCGCGCTCCGATATCGAACTCCGAGTTTCAACATCAAAGCTAGGTATGAAAAAAAGAAAGAAAGAAAACATTTATCTGTAACAAGCATAATAATTACAAAAATAAAATACTTAAATCTATTTGCTCGTCACAAAAGCGACCCCAGCTCAGCATGTGCTGGTAAAAAAAAAGAACTGATCTTCCCTAGGCTGTTATGTGATGTCACGGGCGTCAAAGGTATACATGATTAAAGGTTTTTAATAATAAATGTCAGAATAGTTAAGAAATATTCTAGAATTTCTTTGAAGAGTAAGTCTTTTTATTGGGTTTTTAATGACCATTGAGTTCTGTACCACTAAACAATAGTAGTGGTACCGAACTACATCCAGCTACTCCTGTTTCTTTTTGTTCACTATGTACTTTACTCCAAAATTAGATTGTTTATAGTAAAGAAGGTGAGTAGCATCATATATGATTTAAAAATTAATCCGCATTTGATAGATCTATTATAAAATTCAATAACAAACATTTTCTTAGAAGTAATCTCTCAACTATAAATCATACATTAGACAGGTTGCTGTAAAATGTTTCCAATAAAAGACCCTATTGATCTAATAGGTTGGCTCGTGCCGACAAAAAACCTATTGATCCCTATTGACACCTCTTTACAACAGAACTAATCGATTCTTCAATAGCTCAGGTAGAAAAAGTCGGATTGATCCCTCAAACTGTCGTAACAAGATGTTTTTTTGATACGTTTTTGTGCCATTTTTTCGAGTTGATCCGACGTGTGAACCGAATAATAATTATGTTTTTTTTTCTTTTTATAGCAAAGGGTTAGTTTTTATTCAGCCACTTAACTTTGTACGGTAGATGTATTTCGTATTTAAATATTTGTAGTGTTGGCATTTCGGTTTACGTTTTATTAACTTTTTTTAAAAAAAAAAAAGAACGTGTGAATATTTTTGGTTTGATAGACACAGGAGAATTAAAGCCGAATTTTTTTTATCGTAAATTTCCATAACTCTTATTTCAATTGGTTCCCTTAAGAAAACGATAATATTATTGAAATTTTTATTGTTTTTTTGTACAGGACAAATGTAAATAAAACTTTCTAAACCCTTTTTTTATATCGAACTACATTTACGGGGTTACAAAGAGATGTTAATCTAAGTTTTAACTATGTACTTAGTCATTTCTAAGAATTTAATTTACAATGCATATTACGATTTGATACATATTTTATATTACAAATTTTAGTAAGAACACGTAATTAACTTTAATGACAATATAATCTGGAAAGTAGCACACCATCCAAATTCAGATACCACAAGTTTTGTTCCATTTAAATAATCGATTTTAATATCATCACATTTTGGACTGCCTCGGTGGCGTAGTTGTATTGAATGTCCGGTACAATAGCGCTCTGAGGTCCTGGGTTCGAATCCCGGGTCGGGCAAAGTGATATTTGGGTTTTTCTGCTCAGTATCAACCTGGAGTCTGGAATTTGTGCCCGATATGGCGATAGGCTCGCCCCCTATCACATCATGGGACGGAACATACTTGGCGAAAAGTGGGTGCCCTAGTTGCGCCTCTGCATACCCCTTCGGGGATAAATGCGTGATGTTATGTATGTATGTATGCACATTTTGGAATAACGGTCGGTGTTGTAACAATTGGTGGAACGTAATACATGTCCTAATCCAATGATTATGTACCACCGAACGTACTTCCAAATACCCAAAACAACCGCAAACCAAACGGTAATAATCCCTTCAAATTAACGAAATAATCATCGACATGAAACGTGTTCGCTAATTAATTTCCGAAAAAAAATTGAATTAAGGGTGGAAAATTTTGTGCGAAACTTAAATAAAAATGCAGATAGGTAGAAGTTTGTTAACAAGGTGGGGGTGAACTCCCCTCCTTTTGAAGTTCGGAGAGCACGGAAGCGAATGGGGCGGCGTGTGCCTGCTTTGGGGTGAAAAATAAGTCTTCCCCTAAATAAGATATCTGGGAAATTGAAATTGTTGGGGCGTGTTTTTTGAAAACGTAAATAACTTGTACATATGGATGTTTGAATGAGTTGATGAATTTTTCAGGATTCTGGAAAGATCCATTGTATCGCATTACGTCGCTGTTGTGAAGCCAATGCACCATATTTTAATTTAATTCTACGTGTATTTAATGGTATTCGGTCTAATTCGGATCGATTTATCAAATTTTGAGGGTGACATTTTACAATTAAAAATAAGTAATTTTTGTGTATTTTTCTAAGTGTTAAATTTTGAATCTATTATTCTAGGATTTTATGAGGAAATCCGTTCTTATGGAAATTTTTAGGAGAGGCCTATGTCCAGACGTACGCTTTACGTGACTGATGATGATGAAGTTTTAGGACTTATGTTTGTCCATTATTTATACGATGCAGACATTAAGCTAGAGCATTTCCTTTGATCTACCTTAAGTGAATTATGGGGGTAAGTAAATTAGTATTATCAATCAGTAATTTTAAGTATTAAACTAATGATAAAAGTTTCAAAACAAAATAGCAATTGGTCTATATATTAATACGTAATGTAAAAACTTTGTACCCTCTTTTAAGCACATTATGCGCATTAGTGTAAGATGATGCATGACTAAAGTTTATATGAGAGTGCAGAACTATAAATTTTATTTATAATGTGTTATAGATATATTCGCAGTCAAATTTCCTAAGGTTGTGTTAAAAATCTTCTATTAGCAAATTAAATAGTACCATAGTTTATTTATTTATTTATTTATTTATTTATAAGGCATGTCAACAATATAAACACTTACATTAAAATTGACAATAATTATACCCTTATTAGCTAGCATTTATATTTCTAACAGACATGCACAACGTTCATATGAGTCCAATTCACTTAAGATATCAAAATTACCAGTGACTAAGTTAGTTAAGAATAAAATACGAGAAACAATCTGTAGTACAAAATTAAAATGTTAAAATAGAACAAAAACAAAAGTGAACAATAAAGAAATGCATATAAACAACAGTAGTTTAAAATATATTTGACACAGACACACCCTAGTCATCTCTGTAGTATAGATTAATTAACTTCTCTGTACTTAGAGATGTTATAATTAAGCTGTAACGTAAGTTATTTGTAACTTTGCCGAGAAAAGGTTTAATAACAGAACTGTCTATCGGGTTGCAGCGGAATTAATTAATACAGACTTAATTAAAATAGTGGTGTGACTTTTTACTTTGTTACAAACTGTGTTTTGTTATTGATGTTCTATATATAAGGGTCATTTTGAAAATATGTTAATAAATGAAATTACATACTCGTTAGTAACTGTCGCAATATTATGCCAAAAATAAACTATTGATAATGAATATTTTGACGAAAAAATGTGGGTTTTAGTTTTCTAATTTTCATCATTTTGTAGTTTAGTGTGAGTATGGCGTGAGTATATTTCTGACTGAATGTTTGATGTTAATGCTGCGACGAATTTTCTTAGGATAGAAGTAGTGGAATTAAATCGTGTAAAATTAAAATTACTTTTTATTGATATTTATTTTATTTGAAATTTACACTTTTTTATTTTACATCTACGGTTTGAGTAACTCATTGTAAGGTACAATTTTCAAGAAGATAAATATGGGGTTTAATTTAATAAAATACTGTGAAAATGATGCTATATATCAATTATATTGCGATATATAAGTTAATTGTTGTTTAAAAATAATAATAACTATTCTTATACATTGCTTTGACGCATCAGAAGTGCAACCTTCGCGTATGTGATAATTAAAGTATTTTATTTATTTATTTTATAATGTAAATTTCTTGTGTATTAATTGGTATGATGTATAATATTCCTTTAAACTACAATGAGGCATAGTCTTAAATTACTTTACATATTTTAATCATTATATCATTACCTAAATTACAAGACATTTGATACAAACTGCAAAGCATCGTGATATTATCACAGAAATACGAATATGTTGAGATTCATAAAATCCAACTACTACAATATCCCATAAAATATAACTTGGACACTTGCTAAGTGACAGAAATGGACAATGTATGATTTATTGAGATGAGTATTCAAGGACATTTTCATCTAAACCGTTTCACTACGAAAGAAATAAATAAATCCTGGCACGTAATATTTTCTTTCAAATAAAGACAAAACAGAACAGCAATGAATACCTCAACACTGGTCTCATTCTTTCTTTTAACTACCAAAGAAGAATAAAACAGGTCTTCTTTCATTCCCTCTTCAAGTACCCTTAGAAGCTCCCTGAGGTTGACGTCTCCCATCAAATATTAAAAAAGGGATCCAGGAATATTCCTTTGAAATCCGACATATAAGTATATAAAAGGAATTAAACGTAAAGATGTCAAGAAAACTTCCCCTATTTGATTTCCATAATTGCAATAGAAAATTGCGAAAAGAAATGCTCTTTTTGGGGTCCAGCGGGCGGGTGTTTAGTCAAATAATTTTCGGCTTTAATGTGGTACGGTGAGCACAATAATCTTGACATGGATATTTTTATGCTTTTTTTACCTTCCAAAATTATAGTTTTGCACCGTATTGCGAAATACGTATGGTCCTTTTTTGGTCCTTTACCTTTCAAGTCTCAAACAACATTGGCATGTCTACACGGGTATCGGATAAATCGGCAGTCGTTTCATATTTAGCTCGGCATTCGATGTAGAGTTTAATTTTAATATTCGAAACATGATGGAAAAATAAATAGAACGGTCCCATGACAGATCAGGATACAATTTTATTTTTATTTATTCTTTACGATTTGCCTTTATTTCATTCATCGTAAGTTCAGACTTAAAAGTAATTTAATTTTTATTACAGTTAAAACTTGGGAGTCTATTTTTTTGTGGAAGTAAAATATAAGCTTGTGAGAATTCTTAAGTTAAGGTAGAAATATTTTGGATTGGCTTTATTGTGATTATTTGGAGAAATTATGGCTATAAAACATGGCTTTATAAAATGATCAGGGTCAAAAATGTATACTCAAAATGCCATGGTCTTCGACACTTTATCGACAATCTTAATCACGCAAAAGCGTTATGAAGCGCAACCCCTTCAAAACAAAGATTAAAGATCAAAATGAAAACTGTGTTTCATTTTAAAATTATCTCTCCATCTGCATCGAATAAAACCAAGCAAAAAGCATTCTTTACACAAAAGATTTTATACTTTTTATTGTTTTTGCTGACTGTACAGAAGGAAATCGGGGAGACGCGAGCGCCCGACCACTCAATTCTTTTAATTATTTCTTTTCTCCTTAAGGCTTCAATAATAAATGCAAATAATGCCAAACGCTCCCACTTGTTAATAAATCTCTACGAATTATGCAATACGTACATAATTAGAACTTTTATGTTCTATTTTTGATTTTGCTGGCTTAATTTTCTAGGTATTGAGTTGTTTCTAACATATTTTGAAATTGGAATAAAGTTGAAATTCTTTGTTCGTTACAAATTAGCCTATTTAAAGATCCTTGAAGAAGACGTTATGGTATTTTATTCTCGTTTTTATTTCCTCTTACACGGCCATTTGAGACTGGACCTTATGGTACGTACGGTTCAATTGCAAGTTTATATAGCGAGTCATTGTGTCTGTCAATACTCATTAAACTGACTTGTTTTACTGTATGGAATAACTGATTTGACTCCGAAAAACGATTCGGTGTGACGAACCCCTATGCTGTTTTTTGTCTCAATACTCACTAAACTAACGCTGACCTGCCTCAGTGTATGAGTACCTAATTTGACTCCGTTAAGCGATTCGGCACAGCAAACCACGATGCTGTGTTTTTGGGTGAAAGGTAATTTCAGTATAGACAAGCAGAAAAGCAAAACGATGAAGAAAATAGGAACACAGAAAATACACATTTGTCCTTTAAAAAGTCCAACCCCAATGATCCTAATAAAACCATTTAAATTTAAAAATAAAGTCCCTTCGAAACCACATAAATTCCTTGACAATTGCCGGATGAAAATAATTTGTGCAAAAGCGAAAGTCGAACAAGTTTTCTGGGACGTTAAAGAACGCGAAAAGCCATTAAAAACAATCTCTAACAATAATTCTGGAAGTTTCCACTGAGATATCCCTTGTCTCTTGCAGACGGTTGATAAACTGAGGGGACATTTGCGAATTTATTCGGACACGTGGAGACTTATATTTTCTTTCGACTTTATATTATCTGGAACTATTTCAATTTTGCATCAACAAATCCTCGTTATGACTTGGTAGGCAATTCTCGTTACTTTTCCTTATTTTAATGTTTTTTTTAATCTGAATTACGAGGTGAGATAGGTTTCCTGATAGTGAGTGTTGCTACTAACTACACGTATGACATTAAATGAATCCCTCCTAGCCGAATTTTGGCCACGGCGGCCAATCTCAACGGAGATCAGCCAGGTACGCAGGATATATAGTGTACAAGTGTGTGCGCAATACACAGGTGCACTCTCCATTCCTTCACTCTCATAGTTCGGTGAGACGGCAATCCGACATGACTGGAGAGAGAATGTGTGACATTACTCGTATTATAAACAAAGTGCGGCGTCGCATTGCACTGTAAACCAACCTGAGACTATCGATGCTAAATCTTAAATGCCCTCTTACAGTTCTTGAATACTGCTTGAATAATGCAGCTTGGTGGCAGAGATAAACCTGAGTTAACATGGCTAGCAGAAACAACATTCACTTCTATATTTCCAAACCACTTTTATTAAAAATCATATAACACATTACATAGCGTTAACTAGGGGGCGGGTACCCCTTGTAATTCATCCCCCGCGATTTGATTTTTTGTGACCCCTGCCATGCACTGAGAAAATCAATATCCACGGGGAATGTTCATTATCTCATGTACTCCACAACTGTTCATGGGAACGAGGCATTGCGAGTTTTAAGGGTTTTTAAAGAGTTATCAAGTACTAAAATAAATCTAGTAAGGTAATTAAGCCAATTTCTTAAATTATTGCTGCAAACGTAACCAAATAACATACATACATACATACATAACATCACGCATTTTATCCCCGAAGGGGTATGCAGAGGCGCAACTAGGGCACCCACTTTTCGCCAAGTATGTTCCGTCCCATGATGTGATAGGGGGCGAGCCTATCGCCATATCGGGCACAAATTCCAGACTCCGGGCTGATACTGAGCAGAAAAACCCAAATATCACTTTACACCAAATAAACGAGTATTTTTTTGTATTATGACTTACTGTCTTTTAATTGATTTTGAAAAGACCAACATTAGTTTTTTATCTGTTCTTCTCTGCTGGAAACTGTACCGAACTGGTGGTACAGTAAATATTGAAGGACTAAATAATGTTTAACATTTTATAATTTTTTTCTGGGCATAGTGGTCTTTAGTTCGAAATGTTTTTATAGTAATATTTGTTAATACCGTAAAGATATATTTTGGTGCGCTACCATTAGAGCCCAAACCTTTTCAAAGACAAATGTATACATAAAATCAATAGAATTTTCTCCACCTTCCACGGCTATTAGTAATAATTAACAAAAAGCAATCGGAAGCAACGAAACATAATGAATTATGCCTAGAGGCCTAATCATTTGGTTTGCTACCTGTAAACATTGCTTCGGGCTAACAGCTACCGCCGATTGGAATAATTAATCAAACACCCGAGAGTCTACCGAGAGAAGTAGTATCGAGAAATAAATAAAATTCAGTCACGTGCCTAGTGAAGTGGAAGAATTTCTAGAAGCTTCTCTTCGGTTTAAAAATGTTTGTACGATACATATGGAGTAAAGGATAATGCAAAAAAACAATTTGAAGTATGAATATGTTACTGACATTTTAAATAATAAAGTAGTATTCGCGAAGGCGAATCAAATAATTCATTTTAATTATATCGGATTTGAGCAACTTAAAATTTGTTTTATATCCTACTTGAACAAAAAGAAACTCGTGTGATAGCGAAGTTTGTGAATTACTTTCATAATAATTAGGTAAGTACTGAAAAAGATTTTCTGAAAATAGAGAAATTACTAAGATATCGCCAGTAAAGCATGACAATTTCAAACATAAACAAAAACACATATTACGCATTTATCCCCGAACGGGTTTGCAGAGGCGCTACGAGGGCACTCACTTTTCGCCAAGAGTGTTCCGTCTCATGATATGATAGGGGGCAAGCTTATCACCATGTCACAAATTCCAGACTCTGGGCTGATACTGAGGCAGAAAACCAAATATAAGTTTGCCCGACACGAGATTCGAAACCCAGGACCTCAGAGCGCTGCCGTACCGCGCAAACAGTACAACTCAGCCACCGAGGCAGTCTCAAACACATAAATCTTAAGTTTTACTTATAAAACATTCATAAAGCTATGCTTAGTTAAAATATAAATTTAGTCGATTAGCTGTAAGTCAAAACCCGCCATCTTGCCTCTTAATAAGGTTTAAACTAGCAACCGGTTTTGTTTTTGGCAGCTATTTAAGCAATTCTTAAACACCTCTTAATATTAAAACAAGTTTATAATTAAGACTGATATGGTATAAGTATATCGCTTGATTAAGCGGCGATAGCCTAGTTGGGTGTGGAACGAACTGCCGAGATGAATGTCCGCAGGTTCAAATCCCAAGAGCACACACCTCTGACTTTTCTAAAATCATGTGTGTATTCTTTGTGAATTTATCGTTCGCTTTAACGGTGAAGGACAACATCGTGAGGAAACCTGCACATCTGAGAAGTTCTCTATAGGAATTTCGAAGGTATGTGAAGTCTACCAACCCGCACTAGGCCAGCGTGGTGGACTAAGGCCTAATCCCTCTCAGTAGTAGAGGAGGCCCGTGCTCAGCAGTGGGCAAGTGTATAATACAAGGCTGATATTATTATTATTATATCGCTTGATTCCATAATTTCTTAGAAGCAGAAGAAAACTAAGAGGCAATTCGCATCTCGATAACCTCTTACCATTTACAAAGAACCCCATTTTTATGAACAGACATTTTATATTCAAATTCGATGTAATGAAATGCGATGGCGGATTTACATCCACCCCACGTAGAAAAATACAAGCCGTATGCGAGATGAAAATGGAGGGATCCGAAAGAAAATGAACTTAGGCGGCCAAGAACGATGGGGTCATTGGTATGGTTGGGGAAAATGGTTCTTGATATCACGACAAAGAAATACTCTAAATTATAAAATATGTTTTTTTTGTTAAATTATAATTTTGATTCGAAATGGTTGTTTTTTAGATAATGTTACCTTACATGAGAAAAAATTACTCTAAATTATAAAATATGTTTTATTTGTTAACTAATAATTTTGTTTAGAAATGGTTGTTTTTTTTAGGTACCTAACATAAGAAGTTTGCTAACATTGTGATCAAATGTTTGTTAGAACATGTTTACTAATGTTTGTTAACATTTTTAAACAGCAGTTTAGCAGCACCAAAAGGAAGTTGAATAAAGTGTATAAATACAGTGGATTATTACGCGGAACTAAAATTTGTTGTCACGAGACGTAGAATAATTAAATTACTTACGTTATTTTGTAACTACCTACAACTAATTCTCTAAAATCGTTAGACATTTGACGTTACACTATTATATTATCAGAAGTAATCACAATATTATGTTTACTACGAATAATCCAAGATATATTATTAATAAATTGCCAGAAAATTCTCAATATCTTAATATTCTCAATATCTCTCAATATCTTCTCAATTCAATTTATGTTTTATCGATTTTTACAAGCTTTTATTTAACTTGCATTGTTTGTATATATGTTTGAATATCTTGCGAGAGTATCTTAATACTTATTCTCAATCTATTAAGATGGAATTTTGCATACAAGTTTATTACACTAAAAACTCTAAATATTTCAGTCATTCTCCCCGAGTGTACCAAATTTACACCCCATACGTAGTCTCGGGTTTGGGACCGCTCCCGCACCTCCTCTTGTTATTGCGTATTATTAGATTTGTTCGGGCAGACGTCACTATGTATCGACATTTATATACGATGCGGATTTTGTTGAATATACGGTTAGTGAAACGATTTTTTTTTTGTTATTAACCTATTTATATTTAATTTCATATGGTAGGTATAGGCTGAAAATCGAAAGGAAGCCGATATTTATTCTGAAGCCATGATTAATCGTACTTATTTGGTTAACATAGATAAGTCGGGAATCGATATTCTTCGACCCTGTACAGACAATATTTTTTGGTGATAGGATTCTCGTATGTAAAAATTCGTCTTGATTCTCGATAGTTATCATTGAATTGTCTATTTTAAAGGTAGCTGACGTAACTATCAAGCATTATGACTGTTTCAGATCGAGGAATGCTGTCCTATTTAATTCCGTAATTCGAATAACTGAATGGATAAATTAATTCTAGACAAGCTTACGAAGCCAATAGTCTCATCTCCAATTAAAAATACAAAAAAAAAATCCAAAACAACATTCATATAATTTTCTATTAGTTTTGCATATCGAACAGGTGATGATTATTTTCGACGAAAACAACCATAAAACTTTAATATAGGAAATAGCAAGCGAAATTTAATAGGCAACCCATCTGCCATTTCCGCGCCCATAACTAAAGTATATAACTGGCGCAAAAAACTACCAAAGGGGTCAAGTATACCCATTATTCCCATGTGTGAAAAAAACTAATTTCAATAAATCTAAATATTACACCTTTTAAGACAATACGAATTTCGAACGTACATCTGTTCACCCTTGCATTGTTTACGGTATGAATGGTACCATGGACCGCGTTGACACAATTACGATCCTGCAGCGGTAGTTAAAACAAAAAATATTAAGATTGTTGCAGGAACAGGTTTGCGTTATCAAAGGGTTGAGTGAGATGTATACTGGTCTTTATAGTTAGGGTTGGCAGGAAGATTGGTTTGAACATTTATTTCGGCTTTACTTATGTTGTTGGTAAATATATTTTAAATTATAGGCTTTAAAATGAAAGTTTGATTTGTCTTGGTAGCATTTAATGAATCTTTCCACTTCTTTAGCTAATGTTCCCACAACAATATAAATGGTGTTGATGAACAAACAATTAGAAGCGCCATATATAGAGCTAATTACTCACGTCTAATAAATATTGAAGCTGTCAATGTTACCTACAAATCAAGTGGAAGAGAAATTATTGCGATTGTAACACTTTTTTCTTTAATGTCTTCTTCAACGCATTCTTGAGATTTATAGAACAATAAATAAAATTAATAGACTAAAGTTCCTTATACGGGCAATTAATTTCAATATTAATTACCTTTAAGCCAATTTAAAAACAATTTTTAAAGTAACATGTAAGATTAATTTGTGACAGACAATTTATTTTGTTCTGTTTTATATCGTAACTAAGTATAAATTGTTTTGTAGTGAAATTTATTTCAATGTCAACTGGCAACCCTATCGAATCACTCGTATTTTAATTATAAGTTCCCGTACCCCAAACGTCTCCAAGACATTGTCCCGGCGTAATTTATTCATATATTTTATTAGAAATTATTACAAACTGGCATCTCATGCAAATAAGCCAAAATTAAAATCATAGACAAAGTAGTTTTTTCTCTCTTTAAAAAAAAATAAAAGTTGTCATTGCCGCCGTTCCCATAGAACCAGTAATTCATTACTGGTTTGAATTGTTAATTCAAAATAAGAATGGCGTTAACTTTTTTTATCTTTTGAAATAATTTGACACATACATTTTATAAATACATTTTGTTTAACATTTTATTATATGAATGTAATTGAATGCTAAATATTATTTTTTAATTGTTGTTTAGCCGGAAATGACGATTGCTATTACCAATTAATACAATTCCGTTTGAAAATATATTACGTGTGTAGGCGCATAATAATCACATCAAATATAAAAAAACCTTTTGTTAATCAAATCGTTGAAACTAATTAACAAATATTATGATTTAATCGTATTAATTACATCTTTATTAATACTTCAATATATTCCAATTGTTTGCTTTTTAATGGTTTATTACATTTGTTCATTCGTCCATCATACTTTATCGTAAAAGACAAATTTAATAACAGTTAAATTTTTCCTTTTTCAATGCCTATGCTATATGGTTGTATGTATGATATTGCCTCGTGGTAAAACCGTCAATTGTGCTCTATTTACCTATAAGTGGATATACTATGTCTTTTTTCCTTTTGTACATGTATTAAAGAATTAAATAAATAAATAAATTCTAGTACTAATTAAATTCTAACTTTAGGCTGTTACAAACGCATAATTTAAAGAATAGATTAGAAAGTAAACAATGGTGAAATAGAAATTGCTGTCAATGACACGAGTCGTAAACTCAAATATTACCTTATACTGCAAAAATATCACCCCATTACAACAAATTATATTCCGTAATAAACAATAGAAACGGTTTCTCTTCAATTATTTCTCGTTTTCAATCCATCGATTTTCCAATCGATTGTTGAATGTTATAAATTCAAATCGATATAATTTATATGATTAATATGTATACGGGTTCGGTGTAAGTCTGCGGTGGCAACGAGCAATCATATTGTCAAATTAATTCGATTTATTACAGCGACATCGCAATTTTGCCTTGTAATTGCTGCTAGACAATCAATACGCGTCTAAAACACTTTCCTGCCTATGTATTTGGGGTTTACACGAGATTATTATGACAGATAAATCCTGAGATTGAAAGGTGTGATCTTTAGAATTTGAATGTAGTAAACTTTGAAAAACCCTATTTTATCCAAGAAGGTAAAATTTGCAATACTTCTACAAATTATTCATAAGAAAATGGAGAAAGAACAATAGGGCTAACCTTCCTTTCACGATGATATGTGTGTAATAGACCTTAAGATTTATTGACGCTCACTGCAACCCCCTGTGGACCAGTTAATAAAAACTAGAAAAACAGGCACGTACAATAAATATTTTGAATTATCTATCTTCTATACTTATAATAAATCTGTAGAGAGGTCAATTCTGTACATGAAATATATTTCCAAAATAACTATCAGGGGGTGATTAGGGATCGATACTGATGCCAAAAATGCAATTAGTAAAATTTTTGTCTGTCTGTCTGTCTGTATAACCGTTATAGAAACAAAAACTACTCGACGGATTTTAACGAAACTTGGTACAATTATTTGACATACTCCTGTGCTGGTTATAGTATACTTTTCATCACGCTACAATTAATAGGAGCAGAGCAGTGAAGGGAAATGTTGGGAAAACGGGAGAAGTTACTCCATTTTTAAGCTTCCGTCGCTTGTGCAACCTTAATGGTTAAAGCTACACAGAAATTATGTATGACGGAAATGTTCTCCTTAAAATTATGTAAAAATATCCCACGACAGCATATGTCTATCTTTTATGGTTGACTCACAATAACACGTGTAAATCCCGATAGCTTAGCAGTTCGAAGCTTTCTCATTATATTTGTCTACTCTTACGTTTATAACACTCTCAGTCATCCCTAATTAAAAAGTTAACATTATTAAATATTCCATAAAAAAGAATCATAGAAATCAGTATAGAAACACCAAAGTTATACATGAAATACGCTAATAATAAGCCATCACGCGTGAATACTGAATCATGCTATAAGGATTATTTTTGTATATATATATATAAGGTCGCGAACGCACAGGCAGGCGGCTTGCTTGGCACCTAGTTTATAATATTAGTTTAACTTAGCCATCTGCATTGCCTTCAAGAAACTTAGTCTAAAACTGTTTGCATCCAAACTCCGGCTTCTAATGACTTTGAAAGGAACGTATCTCAAGATCGAATACCCTGCATGTCTCCTGATTTAGGAATACTGAAATCCTACCTTAACAATTTTAAACCCTATAAGCTGTGCTTAAGGTCTAATTTCTATAAACCCTTATACGCAATCTTGTATGACAATATTTAGAATATATTTTACTGTCAACCCACAGGTCTGTGGTATGAAAATTGACTAGTTTGTGATTAGTCAAGAAATATAATTGCTACGGCTACTTTTAAAGGTCAAATATAAAATATCTGTGTATATAGAAATATCAAGAAAATATGCAACATATTTAGTGCTGATTGTTTAATCGGTTAAGAAAATACTATGTCTATTTCTACCGCCAAGCAACAGTGTGTAGTCACTGTTGTATTCCAGTTTGAAGGACATTGTAGCTAGTGTAACTACTGGACATAATGAGACATAACATCTCATGTCTAAGGATGGCGAGCGCAGTGGAATACCAAACAATATTTTGTAATTCAAGATGTTTGGATGGTGTTTCTACTGTTTATGGGCGGTCGTATCGCCTACCATCAGGCGATCGGCAAGCTCGTCTCGTCATTCAAAGCAATAAAAAAGGAAATTTTTTTTTTCTTTCTAATTGCCTTAGTAGGCAAACGAGCAAGTAGTCCGCCTGATGCCGCCCATGAACTAAAGCAATGCCAGAGGCACAGCAAACCATTGTACCGGGAGGTGAGAACTCTCTTTAAACCTCGTTTAAAGAAGGACAAGTCACTGCGCCCAGGAATCAACGATGTAGGCAGTTCATTTCAAAGAATCAAATACAAAATCAATGAATAAAACATATGATATAGATGCGTGAATAAAATAATTCAATTGCATAATTTTTATAGAGTATAAATTCTTCAGAGCTTCTATAGTATATAAACTTGAAGCATCACGCGTAATTTCTAATTAATTTGCAATTACTTTGAAGTTTCTAATAACCTTATAATAATTATTTTGTATTGTTTACTCAAATTAAGCGTATTTCTAGGTCTCAAATCTTTTACCTCAATTCACAAGGAAGCCTGCTTTAACAACAAATGCATAAAACAGCTAAAACTCTGTCAAACTATAAATAGCAACACCATAAAATATCTACCAGGACGTAAAAAAAACTCAGTACACGAAGTGAATGGTAAATTTACATTTCATTGACCGGCTGCTTTGCCCAACAATCGAGTGTAAGGAATGCGGCTAACACATTTGGCAATATTTGCCACTACTGTGGAGAAACAATGATACGAGTGCATGCCAACATGTTTCCTATAAAGGGAGATTATAAATTCAATGCACTTACCGTGTGCTGTACTCGGAAATAAACCGTATGTGGGGTGCCGGACAATGTATAAGACAGAGCGATTAGAACTAGTGGAAATGGATATATTATATCCACTCGGATAGCGACAACTACATAAGGTGTAACCGGCCATAGTGGCTTACTTCTAGAACTAGTGGAAATGCTGGTAGGATATATTATATCCACCCTGATAGCGACCACCGTACACATGTTTGTCACATAGACAACAATAAATAAAGTTGGTCTATGGTCATGCCTCAATAGACGGCAACATTGTCGTTGCCACTTTTTCTGTTCCGTTCCTGTCATGTACAATGTCGCGCCCACAATAAAGTCATTCCTGATATATGGGATTTCATTAAGTCTCCAACCAGTAAAACAATGTTAAAAACCGCCGTAGTGGCTCATGTAAGTGTGTCGCGTTCCGGAATCAGCCTGTGTATATCCGGTTTTAACAGGCCGGCATAATTGTATCGACTGCCGAGGGGTAATCATCTCTCATCAGTCGACATTCTATTGGACCCCAATGCAATTACCATCAGGTGCAGAGCGTAGCTTTTCCATGCTGGTATAAAAAAAAAAAAAACAAAATAATTGGTAGTTTGGGTAACGTTCCTTGGGTTATGCAGTAAGGTCGTGTATGATCTTGGCGATCAAAGAAGGCAGTGTTTCTCGTTGTTCAATTTCAAATTATACATATCAATATTTAGAACAGCAAAGACAATAATTATCTTGACAGTGCAGGTTAATCTTCCTCTTACCGATGATTAGATGAAATAATCAAGCAGTCCGGAGAAGACATGGTCTGTGTCGTTTTGTAGTTAATAACTTGGTTAACGAACACTGAAATTCCTTATGTATTGCAGAGTATTTAAAACATAAACGCGTTTGCGAACATCATTCTATAATTGAACATATTTACGCAAAAAGAACATCGTTGCAATAACTTAAGGTCAAACTTCACGAATTTTATTACCACATGACCAAATTCATCTCATAACAAAAGATTCCGCAAATGACTACCGATCCTACTACCTTTCCATTTAAAGTGTCATCGTTCTCAGCTCGGTGGCTCATTACAAGTCGTTAATTAGCGGGTGAATCGCTCACAAATTGCACCACAACATTAAATTTTAAATTACACTGACGTACTGCAAGGCGGTCACGTATGTGCGGTGCTTTATTTTGCATTTTAAAACTCCGTTATGTATTGAAATCATATGCTAGCCTACTTTCGGATCTTGATGTGTCTTCATCAGTTTTGACTGGTCGTGAGTTGTGCAATCATAATCCTGGTAATGAGAGATATTCCTATCACCTCTTCACCGATGTACTTTCATCAGGCAGAAGATGTCCAAAGCTAAACATAACTCCTAAAGATTTCCAAAGCGATCTATTGATAGCTCTCTGCATCCAACAAGGTGGAAACTAACCAAGTGGTATAGCTAAGATCCCGAGCAAGAATACCCTCTATTTGTTGTGGTTAAAACCAAAGAAGGCCCCAGCAATCTATTTTACTGCGAATTTTCAACCGGTCCACCTCATAAAAATAATTTGTTATAAAAGAGCTGTACTGAGTACACAATTATATAATTATGTAAGCCATAAATAGAATTTCCAGTGTATAGTAGGCGCCAAACAACTTGAGCATACTACTGCTTGGTAGGGGTTTATTTGTCATTTCGTATGGAAGCTCAAATACCCCCTACACTTTCATCTTTATTCCTTTCTTCAATAATAGTAAATAGAAGAGTACATGTGTTGAGTAACAGAGGACATTAAACATGAGACAAGTTTGCCTTGGCAGTAATAATGTAATAATATCAGCCCTGTATAATATACTGTCCCACTGTTGGGCACGGGCCTCCTCTACTACTGAGAGGGATTAGGCCTTAGACCACCACGCTGGCCTAGTGCGGATTGGTAGACTTCACACATCTTCGAAATTCCTATAGAGAACTTCTCAGATGTGCGGGTTTTCCTTCACCGTTAAAGCGAACGATAATTAACAAAGAATACACACATGATTTTAGAAAAGTCAGAGGTGTGTGCCCTTGGGATTTGAACCTGCAGACATTCATCTTCGTAGTCCGTTCCAAACCCAACTAGGCTATCGCCGCTAAACCGCCTTGGTAGTAAGTCCAGTAATAAAAATCAGCACCTGCAACGATCCGCGAAACGTGTCTAACACCTGATGATTTCTAAATAATCATTAGAAAACGTGTTCTTGACATTAATAGGGCTTGCGACAGATGTCCGCTTAGGAATTGGACATACACATGCTTCCGCGGATATGAACTGGGGTAAATAAAACCCTGTCATAGATTAGCAAGGCAGATGGGGTAGTTATTCATTTTAGATGCAAGTAACACGCGAACTCTGTGTTAAAAGTAATCGATTCAGAATTTCAAGTGGAGTTATAGACATTGCTTAAAATTTTATAAGTAAATATGATGTTCTATGTATGCTAAATTTGAAATAAGCGTTGAAGTCACCAGCAATTCTTTAAAATTTTTATATGTCTATGATCGAATTTTAGATGTGTTTATATAAATAATACATTAACTTCATAATAGGTGTAAAATGAATTGACGACAGTCATCCACAAAATCTATTAGACTGATTGAAATCAAGATAAGCTTCCCATCGAAAATAGGTAGGTCTTTACATTAAACACAATTGACGAAAATGCATCAAAGTAAATCATGTTGGAGCATATTCTGGATGAATTGAAAATTTATCAGGTTTTTGTGTAATAGTAAACTGATGATGCTAATCATTGAAATAATACTGGTTTTTGGATTTTTTCGCGGTTTTTTATATTTCAATATTATACCGACGTTTCTAAGACTATTTTAATTTCATTCGCTCCGTGACCACAAAGGCTACAATGTCTTCAAAAATAGCAATAAAGTCCGAAAACTAGTTTTATTTCAGTGTCTAACATTCGTGAAAACATAAGAATTTATGATATTGATTACTGATTATATTATAGCAATGATAAAAGCTTTGTTGACAGTCAAGTGTAAAGTTTATTTATAGCGAACGATATAAAATTCATCTATGAAACAAATATTCAAAATTTTTACATATTTAATACTAATAATTACTTTGAAACCTATAACCTAGGTTCCTATGACCTTTACTCATGATTGAGTACCAAAAAATACGGCGGTTAAAAAAAATTTGTTACCCATGAACTAATCTATCACATTATCTGATTATATTTATTGTTTATAATATATCTTAGTCGTGTAATTTTTATTCTATGACGCCAGTTCTAAGTTTAAACTCGCCGTTAGAAACTTATACTTGTTTTTATGGTAGTTAACTTTTTGTTATCCTGGCGTGTCCATTGTTATGTTAGATACGTCTTTACTTAAACGTTTTTTAAGGTAGTATATTTTTGAGCTATACAAATCATTTGAATACTATTACTATTTGCTTGTGGTAGGATATATTTTATATCCGTCTGGATAGCGAGCTACATAAGGTGTTAAAACCCGCCATAGTGGTCCACGTGTGTCGCGTTCCGGGATCAGCCTGTGTATATTCTGTTCTAACAGGCCGGCATAATTGTATGGATTACCGAGGGATAATCATATCTCGTCAGTCGATATTCTCTTACACCCCACTCCATTTACTATCAAGTGTAGTGAAATCACTCTACCGTGCACGTATAAGGAACATTAAAAAGAAACAACAGAAATTGCAATTTAGACTACAATTTCAATAATTATTTTCACTTGAATATTAGAAAATATTTTTATGTGGATATATGTGTCGTAAAAGTCATGGAATGGCGTTTTAATATGATTGATGATGGACGCAGTTCTTGAGGAGAGGCAGAGATGTAAGTATTCTAGACAAATACTTACATCTAATTTTATTTTCATATTTTAAAATTAAACTGTTTTACTTGTGTGCAGAAGAGTGAATAAATAAAGACCTAAAATTATTAGAAGACAAGAGCCGCTTTTCTAATTTTGGTTTTATCACATTATTATAAATTATCAATACCAAAACTATAACAACGCTTATTCGACCTTCGAGAACCAACAAACCCATAAATATACTAACATTATGCAATAAATGCATAAATTAACATTTTAACTAAAATGCGATCTCGCAAAAGCCATATAATAAAATTTACAAAGAATTTTCTAAAAATCCAAACGAAGTTATTTAAAGTTAGACGTTTCTAGAAATCCGTTCGTCCCCGTGCAGTGGACACGGGCCGATCACCCCTCGCAGGTCACGCAACGGCCGCCATTTTGTAATGTGAGTAATATCTATGGAAATAGTTCGCTGATGGATGGCTGTGGGATTGTATTTAAAGTTTTATAACCATTTGTAAAAGTATTATCGTAATTTTTTTAAGGTCTGCTGTAGGAAAGTTTTTTGATAGTGAACCTTAACCTTTTTAGTAACATTAAAAAGTTTATATTACGATTGCACGAGTAATGAGCTGTTTGGCTGATACTGTAGATGTAAAGTTTTCCTTTGCTCAATTATCTGAAATTCGAATTATAAAAAACTGTTGATCAAATTAGTAAGGATATGGATAATTATAACAATAAGCCCCGTACCTAATTTAGCACGTTAAGTTTTTATTAAAAAATTTTCAAGTAATCTCATAGGTTGTTTTAGAAACTAATATGTATTCGCTTTGTGCATCGGCTTAAGAGATATATATTTTGTGTGTTTATAAGAAACTCATATATATTGTATATACTAGAGTTTTTATTTAAAAAATGCTTTGTATGTCAGCGAGTCACTATGAATTGAATTAAATAATATATGTAAATATAGTAAATTATATATTAGTTTATAAAAAGAATTTATTTACTATAGGTACGTATAAAGTTAACTAAACCCGTTTCCATGGCAACGCCAAGCGTGAAAACCAACTAACCATGATTCACTCGATTGTAAAGATTTAGAGTTTGATTTTATCATAAACATTACTATTTTGACGTCACGTGGGTATTGTAAACTACATTTGATCGCGGCTCCGCCTTCCTGAACCTCCTTGATGGAATAAAAATATCTCCAAAAATTTTCGCATTTACAAACATGATGTTTTATGGGTTTAATAAGTAATTATTAACGGCTTTAATAATGGAGGGAAACTTAATTACCTCAGTTCTTTGTTTGAACTTAAGGTACGTATATATCAATACAAGGTGTTGGTTGGTGTTTCTACTGTTTATGGGCGGTCGTATCGCTTACCATCAGGCGAACGGCAAGCTCGTCTCGACATTCAAAGGATTAAAAATAATACAAAAATTCAGCCTTCTCAATAAGCTCGTCTCGACATTCAAAAGATTAAAAAAAATACAAAAATCCAGCCTTCTCAATAAGCTCGTCTCGACTTTCAAAGCATTAAAAAAAAACAATGGCCTTCTCAATGGCAAAGGTTTCTAGTGCATAAGGTTTCTAGTATTAACTGAATAATTTTATGTATATTACGCACATGTTTCCAACAGCTAAATGCTGTTTATCATAATACATGTTACGTACTTAGTAATTGTATAATGAACTAATTTCTAACCATTGCAGCCGTCTAATCCTTGTTTGTATTATAGGGGTTAATAAGGGAGGAAACTGATAGAAATCAATATACTGTATCTGAATATAGATGGATAGACTCGCCTTATCACATAATGGGACTGTTTATGTGCTACTAAATGCTTCTTTAAATATGGTATATAAACGAAGAAATAAATACTGTTATGAAAGGTTAGTCTATTTGTGTAGTTAAGCAAGTGTCCATTGTTTTTACGAAGTTCTTCAGAACTTAAATTCTTATGGTTAAGAGCATTATAGAATGTGAAATATGAAAAATTGTTTTTTTTAATAATAATTTATTTCATATAAAGGATACAGACAGTGTAAAGTATATATTAAAACTAGATAATAATAATATCAGCCCTGTATTATATACTTGCCCACTGCTGGGCACGGGCCTCCTCTACTACTGAGAGGGATTAGGCCTTAGTCCACACGCTGGCCTAGTGCGGATTGGTAGACTTAAAACTAGATACCACAGATATAAATTCAGTTTAAATACAATCAAAAATCGATAGATAATTACTAAACTAGATTCCAAGGAAGCTGTACGATAGTAAACTATTGTCTCGAACAGAAGGTAACAATTTAAGTTTCAAAGTTACAGTAATTTATAATGTCAAGTTTATGATGTTGTTTGGAAAGGTTGATAATTGCAAATTGTTTTTTTTTTTCACCAAACGAATTTGGACCTGGGCAGAGTCGCGGGCAATAGCTAGTAATAAGTAGTAAATATTTTTAACCCTTTTTTTATTCTGCGTTAAGTTTTCGTGTACTATAATTTATATTATTTATAGGATATTTTTAACATTTCCACATCATGCTATATTAAAATTACGCTATACTAGTAGTTGCTTAAGGGTCTGCTCGCTTAAAACACCTTTGTAAAAAAGAAAAAAGTATTTAAATATTATTTTTCGTGAAAATTGCCGCATTTGTATCTGCGTTCATTCTAAGAAAAATCTTCACTATCTTGATTGCCTTTCTCAGTAATGGTTGCTCGTATACGCTACTTGGAGTAGTTAAAATAAATTGTTTTAATTGTGAGTTGCAAATTGCATAATAAATATATTTTTTCAATTGTTTATGATACAATGTTTAACTAAACACATGTCACGATGTATCATAAAACTTAAATTGTTTCGTTACAAATGTAATAAAATAAAGCGAAAAGATATCGTAAACCCTTATAAGTGTATACATAAAAACTTTTGATAGCTAAAGATAACTTTGCATGATGACGAACAATTATATAATTTTATTATTATAAGAGTACCGTCGACGTTAAATTTTATAACTTTTTATGCCAACTATAAAGTTGTCAGTACCGTAAAAAACCCTGTACAAGATAAAATCAAAAAAGGCATTCATGAAAATTAAAAAAATACCCTTTTGTCTATTCCATTCGTTATACGAGTGGAATGTCGGCTTTAAATCAAAACGTATCAAAAGAATTCGAATTTCAATAACTTTTGTTTCATGCCAGTGACACAAAATATAAAATGAGGGTCATAGTTTTTGCTACATTTGAATTTAAATTAAGAACACTATTGTAACATTTTTTTTTAATTACGTACGAGCACGGAGTCATTTTTCATGCATCGCTTGCAATCTGATTTACCTGCCAGTAGCTGCTTTGTTTTTTTTATTTTACTTTTTTTAATTATGTGATCGTCAATTGCGCGCTCGCGAAACGCCGAGGGGCAATTCGTTTTCGTTCGGAAACATTCGCAACTTGTAATTGTAATAATTGAGTTGCCCGGAATAATTTACGATATTTTTTTTATTCATTCGAAACAAAGAAAGTTGTATGCGTTTAAGGAATTCAATTAGGCACAACGTACAAACGTGTGCAATGTAAATGAATTACGCCATGTGCGAATTTGTATTGTTTAATTTATTGAGTTAACATTCAATACCGTGGTTAGGTTTACGATTTCCTGTCCTACTTGAATCGCTCGGATCGAAAATTGAATTAAATAAATTCGATCTAGAATTTTAATAGAGAATTATTTATATTTTTACCTATAAAAGGTTACATTTTTAAGCTGCCTGTTTATTTTTGTGGTAATTTTCTGTTTTTAATTGTTTTCTTAATTACTAGAAGTGAATTCCATTTGATATTTTACTTATTTAAACATTAAAACAATGCATAGATTTTATTATTAATATTCCTAAAATAGTTATAGTACTAATCGCCTAAGATTGTTGTTAAATTCAGACACACCTGATCGTATTGGCATTTGTCCCAGAACTTTCTTATCTAAATAAATTCGAGCCGCAATCCTTCACGTTTGCCTGATGCATGTGGTCCGATTAAGAATTAACAATCACCTCTTTAGGTTACTGGAAGTTAAATAAAGATTCGTTAACGACGACGAAATTGTCATGGAAAAGTGACCTTATTGACATTACCGAATAAATATTTAAAATGATGTTTGAAGTTAACCTCGTATATAACCGCTGTCATACATCTGTATGACTGGATATCTGGTCAAAGCAAAGCAATTTATTAACATTTTAATATCAATTTGATTTCGTCACATGTTTTGGTAACTATGAATATGTTTGCAATTGTTTGTTTAAGCTTCCTACATGTCCATAACAAATCAATTTAGCACTGAATGTCTTCATATAATTATCTAAGCCAACCATTTGTTTAATCCTAAGTATTTAATCCTTAGTCGATGGTTTTTAATGTCCTTTCTTTGTGCATTATTTTATGCGTTTAGTCACCGATTTTCTATGCGTAGTATTATTTTTAGGTATTTGGGAAATTTGAAATTAGAATGCAATGAGATATTTTCTCAGTAACATACCTAATTTAATTTGTGAATGTTCCTCTATGAAAGAGCATAGGCTATAAAATGCACAAAGAATTTAGTTACCGATTTCATAGGCGTTGTGTAACTATTAAGTTTTTTTTTTATTTGAATATAGAATACAATGTGACATTTTATGAATAACATGCTTAATTATATTAGCGAATATTTATCTCTGAACGTCATAGACTACAAAATGCACGAAGAATTAACATCGAATTCATAGGCGTTGTGTAACTGTTAAGTTTTTTTTAAAATTTGAATATAGAATGCAATGTGATATTTTATGAATAACATGCTTAATTTACTTAGCGAATATTACTCTATGAACAAGAATAGGCCTATTATATAGAACTCTTTTTTAGTCCCCGATCCGATGTAATAAAACTTGGTATTGTGCCAAGATTTCAAGTCGGACTTCTGTCTAATTTTATACGTTTAATAGTCTTTGTAATGCTAACTATAATGAATAATTTTTGATAACATATAACACGTTAAAGCTGTATTTGTTATTTCAATAAGACTATTAATTCTTTGATCGTCATTTATTTATAGTACAATAAAAGCGGCGATAGCCTATTTGGATGTTGAACGGACTGTCAAGAAAAATCTCCGTAGGTCCAAACCTAACGACACGCACTTCTGACTTTTCTAAAGTTATGTGTATTTTCTTTGTGAATTATCGCTTGTTTTAACGGTGAAGGAAAACATCGTGAGAAAATCTGGATACCTGAGTTCTCTATAAGAATTTTGAGGAGCTGTAGAGTTCTCCATAAAAAAATTGAAAGTATGTGCAGTCTGCCAGTCTGCACAAGCCTAGCATACTAGACTATGGTCTAGACCCTTTCAATAGAAGAGGCTTATGCCCAGCAGTGGGATAGTTTATACTACAGGGCTGATATTTTAATATTATTATATTGGGAATTATGAGATGCCCTTTAATAAATATGTCTTTGGATGACCAGCTTCGTGCTGTGACATGCTTATTCGAAGTCCTGCAGGTTATTACTCTCTATATGCATTTGTGTTGGCTGAGAAAGAGCGGCTTGCTTGTCTCCTTTTTCTGTTGTTTAAAAAAATCTATAAACTCAGGCTATTGTCGGAGAAAGGGTAGGCAAAGGCGCAACTACTCCACACAGCTGTTTTTTCAATACATACGTGGTTATGTGACTTGATGGTATTGGAGAACGGTCCAATAAAATGTCTGAGGAGAGATGATTACCTCAGCAGTCGACACAATTATGTCGGCCTGGTGAAACCGGATATACATAACTGATCTCGGAACGCGACACACGTAGGCCACTATGGCGGGTTTTTAACCTTGTGTACCGGTCCATATCCGGTCGGATATAAAATATATCCTACCAACATCAATTTTCGCCATGTGATGTGATAGAGGGCGACACTATCGCCATATCAACAACGATTATAAAATTATATAGTAATTATATATTTTTTATTATAACTAGTCTATTCAGAACCCTGTTAAGGAAAATGTTTCTCACAGCTCGCCACCTATCACGTAATAACAAGAAATGAAATGTCACTTGTTGCTAGCACTCGACATGAGTCGACTAATACTAAATTAAGTTGCAAAATTGTTTGTAAGTTATTGATTACTTTGTTTTGTGATGTGATACTATGGTGTTAATAAATTGTATATAGGGTCATTTTAGCATTGGGTTACTAAACGAAACGACATACTTATCGTGAAAATAATATTACAATAAATTACTCAAACCGTAGATGTAAAAAAAGCGTGGATATCGAACGAAATAAATATTAATAAATATTTTTGTTTTGCCTTAACGTTAATACTACTTCTGTAAGAGAATTTGTCACAGCGGCAACATTACACTTTAAGTCAAAAAACACTCACCATATTCGCATTAAACAATAAAATAATCAAAATAAGAAAAAGTAATGCAGGGATTTTGGCAATACTATTCGTTATTCATGGATTATTTTTGGCACAATGTTAGCTAAGGTAAACATATGTGGTTACATTTATTCATGAAATGCCAAAACGACCCTGTATTGGTAATGTTATTAATTTCATACAAATAGAGCAGCGAAAATTGTAGTATTCTGTACACGCTATAGAATAAAAACGATTGTAAATTACTTATATGAGTTTTTATTAGGTACCTCAAATTAAATAATTTTTCATTAGGTTTGTTTACATAATAAGTAACACACATTATGTCTATAAATAAATATCAATACTTGATACTGGCTTAGTAAACTTTAATAAAGTTTGAGTAATAGAGTCTATCTGAGTTGTTACTAATTTAAATTCTACACCAATTTCATGAATGACAATTATTTATAATTCTAATTATTTTTATCATTTAATCTTCTTGCAGTTTAAATTCATAGTTGTCTAATATCATTTGTTTGATAGTGATTTTTATTATGAGATATTTCATATTGATATGAGGATTTTTATTATGTGAAGTGTATAATTGGTTACGTCTTTGTGTTAAGTCCATGGGCGTCAGATGATGCTTACAAACAGGTGGTCTGCTATCTTGTTTGTCTGCTAAGACAATTTAAAAAAAAAATGTTAATCGTAGTGTTTTTTAAATTGCCAAAAAGTTTGTTCGTTAACGGCAAAAGAAGATAACGTGTGTATCTAAAATGATTTTATGAGATCTGACATTTATAGCTAAAAGGCTAATGTTTATAATTCAGATATTTTTCATTATAAAATACATTGTCTTAGATAGAAAACCACAAAATTTGCACGCGAACACGTTCGATTGAATCTTTAGGCCATCTAAAATTAAAACAAATCCACAATTACGTTTGACCCAAATTCAAATATTTTTTTTACTGTCTTCGGCACAAAGTCGCTGTCACCGACTGGTATTCTCGCTGCTTTGTGAGCGTTTACAGATAAGTGGCCATTATATCTTCGTATAAAGCGCGCCATTCAATACCTATTCACTTCATTATATTATCAAGACTTTTGAATAGGAACGCGAGTGCGGTTTTAAATCTGATTTTGTGTTGAATTTGTGACTATTACGTAAAAGTATTAGTTGGAGATTTTCTTGTAGAATTTGTTTATTTCCTTTCTCTATGGCCTTGTTAATTTATGCTACTACGTTTTTGAAAATTCGTTTAATATGTAAGGTTTCTTTTTTATGTCTTAAATAATGTGTGCCACTATGTTTTTAGAGTTTTGTGTATGTTTAAGAAAGATCCGCATCGAAATTTATTTTGTTGTTTATAATCGAGCAAATTAACTCACTTTTTTCATATATTACTAAATACTGCTCTATTTTTTAATAAACACCATCACATAAGTTCCAGGGATAACATTGTTTTCAATTTATAAAAGAGTTTTTAGAATCGATGCAGTAGCTCTTAAGACTAGCGCGTTTAAACCTAGAAACTTCAGATTTATAATTTTGATAATTTGATTAAAGTTTATTCAATTATATCGCCTTTTTTGTCATAAAAACTAGACCGAACTATTAAGTCGGTTTTCAAGGCAGAACGAAGCGGATACAGAGCCTCGATAACCGTCTAGCGCGTTTGTGTTTCCATCAATTAGTCTATCCGTATTCAAAAACAATACTACTGCATAGTTCGTCCGAAAACATCGGCAACTTCACGATTCCTGAGAGGGTCGACTCATCTGGAAATTTAAAACTAATTTATTACCTATTTCCGAGCATATAGATGAACTGCTATAAATAAACAAAAAATAATAAAAAAAAAATCTTCTCTTTATCATGTACTGTAGTTTATACCTTAAACTGTTTCTTGCCCGTTCTTCTCTAGTGAGAACTGCTTTGCGAACTGGTGGTAGAGTTAATATTGACGGAATCTAAACAATGTATAACATTTTACGGGTTCAAATAAATCATTTCATTTCATAGATTTCTTTGTCTTTATTGAGTTTTTTTGTCGGCCAACTGAAGTAAAGTTCTAAGTCAATATTAGCCTAATACTTACGTCCCAAACTGTTATGCCGAAATAACTAAAAAACAGGCTTATTATTATACCATTGCGCCTTACTTATCTAAGTGACGGAATGAATACGGACCTATATCGGTAAAATAATAATAAATGTAGTATTCTGGTTATAAACAATTTTCTACTATATTGTTTGTTGAGTACTTATTCGCAATTCAATCTAAAATGCCATAATATTTTGTTGTTTTCGTTAAATTTAATTTTAAGTTTTAATGAAGGTAATAAGTATAGATAATCTCATAGAGTTTACTAAAAATGCAATATTATTTTTTTTCAGTAAGAGTTATTTTAAATAAGCATTATATTACATACTTTTATGCCATTCATAATTATAATCACAAAATTCGTATTGAAGTAAGCTTTAAAAGAACTTTACAATTTTTTTCTTATATTTTTTGGATTTTTTCCCTTTTGCCAATCAATAGTCCAGTAGTATATTTTAAGATATTTCATTTCGTAGACCGTCGGTACCAGCTCACTACATTGAATTCAGTATGATTTGTAGTTGTTAGTTTTATTATTTGTGCCTAGTTTGTTCTTAAAATAGTAAATATTATTTATTTTTTAAAATAAATAAATAAATTTATAATATAGAAATATACTTTAAATACATTGGTAATACATCTTATTCTTGAGTAATAACTATACTGAGTTATAAACTTTTTTCATCCGTAATACGAATGTATTGTTGGAAACGCTATGTTTAAAACTTATCGAAAGGAATGAAAATAGCTTGGAGTGGTTTGAAATTTGGAGCGCTTTTTAATCACGCACACATGCAAACCTTTCCTTGTGCGTATTTGGGGTGAGGGGACCGCATCCAGCGTCGTAAAAACAGTCCACGCTTCCACTACTCGACGACAGATGGCGCTACTTACCACTTGGAAATCTAATAAGAATATTTTTAATTGTAATTTAATATTTTTCTATTACTTTTTTTTTTGTTTTACAAATTTTATTTGTGTCAGGAAATATTATTGTAAAATATTTTTTTAATCAAAATATATAATAATAATAGTTTCTGTAAAATAAAACTAGATGGCGCTACACGTGCCAAATGACTCGATTGTTGACATCCGATATCTTCTACTAAGGCGAAGTACGTGAGTTTTGGTATAAACCGTCTCATTTTCCATTTAAATTGCCACCTCACATCTTACTTTACGCATTTATATTCATTTCTTTTCTGGTTTATGAAGACGCATGTACTTTAAAACCCTAATAAGTAAACGTGCATGTTATTAGTATTTATTGGAAGTCGGAATTGGTTCCTATTGGAATTTAGTGGGACATATTTTTCCGCTTGAATTCGGAACTATTGCAAGATGTGTCAAGCAATGGGTACGCTGTGGGACGTTTGAGGTAAAATTATGATATAAAGTGGTCCAGCAAAAGTACATTTTACTTTCTATGGGCTTATTTGTAAGAGGCTCTGACCAAATAAATATTCTGTCTAACACTGTAATTATAAGCCGTAAAAAAATCCACTTTTACAATCTTTCCGTTAAAAAAAAAAAAACAAAAAACCTGTTGTAGTGCTAGTTAGGACTTATTATAATATCTAGATTTTGGTTCACATAAATGTTTTTAGAACCCTTATGATTCGCCAAACTTTTTTTTTAATTATATCTATTCATAAATACATTGTAAAATATAGCTAAACTTAAAAGTACTATTAACATGCTGCAGTTTAACACAAGTAGAATATGTAGAGACAAAAGATAGAGATAATTTATATAAAATTACTTAAAGGAGTTTTTCGCGATAAATTTGTTTTTACTCCCGATGTTTCGTAGATGCTTTCATAGTCACAGCGAACCCTGAACGATGTCGAAAGTCAAATATTCTAGTAAATATAACAAATCAATAAATAGTGATAATTTCGCAATGCAGGTTTGCTTCAGAAACTTTCTATGATTTGTGTATTTTATCTATTATAGAAATTGAAAGAAAAGAATCAATATTTTTGGAGACTACATACAAATTTTAACACGGCATATTCAGTGGATTTTTAATAATAATGTTTCACGCACTTTTCTTGAAAAAATATGATAATTTTAATAAAAAACTTGGTTTATTTTGTTAATTGCTTCCAATTTTTTAGTTGTTCAAACTTTGGATAACAAATCAATTCTAATTTATCTAATATTTACCTTTCCCATGTACAAGTTTTAAGTTAGATCATACCATCTCATGTACCATCTCAATACGACATCATGGTAAACACCATGATAAAAAACGGGGTGTCTTAGTTGCATCTCTACCTACCTCTTTAGGGATAAAGTGTGTGTGTTCATCCTCCATATAAATTATATTTTACTTCCAAGAATTACTTCTAGGTGATAGGTTACTGCTGCCATCCTAACGTTTTATATATTTCTGCTGCCAAGCGTGGAAATGAGATATGCATTACCTTTTTGTAGATTTAGAGCTAGTGTTATGGATTTATATCTAGTCGCAAGATGTTGACAGCATTGTAGGTTTTAATTAACAGTTCTAAACCGTTTGCTTTTGATTTTGGGGAGATTACTTACTATTGTAATGGTCAAAGCAAATTTATTTGTAAATTTAGGTAGATGTTTTACAATAGATCGCAAAATAAGTTCGTTATATTACTTAAGAAAAGTATACAAATATAGAGTTTTAAATTGAATAAAGCATCAACCCATAATTTAAACTTAATTCTAATAATTGTAGGTACTTTATGATTCCGAGAAGACATTAACAGAGTAAAGGCATTTATTTGTGAAATACATCTATTACAAAATTTATATTTGGGTATAAATAGGTACTATATTATTAAAAATAATTTTGTTGTCCAATTTTATACCAGATTTTCTATTAAAATATCAAATTAAATACTGTGTATAAGACAGATTAGTTTCAAGTACATAATTCATACACCAAATGTGTAATTAGCGATAATAACGCAACAAAACAATAAAAACAAGCAATTATTTCGCGGTAATGGACTGTTACCTTTATTGCTGACGTATACCTCTCTCTTTCTAACACTTTGGAAATTGAGTTAAACTCAAATATAGCTATCTCTTTCTATAAAAACTATAGATCCCACCCCTCGGTAATAATAGCTTTTTTTCCGTTGCAGGGGAAGGGGTTTTTTGCCGTATTCAACTTTTGGATGCGCAGGAGTGAGTATGAGTGATGCAGTTTTAACGCTCTTGGTTTTATTTCCGGTTTAAAATTGTTTAATAATTGAGTTAAAATTAAAGTTTTTGAATTTAAATGTTGCGTAGTTAAATATTTTGCAACTTACGGATCATAATTTTTGGCGTTTCACCAACATATTCAGGAGTTGATGCAGTCTTACTTGCACATGGTTCGCTACTGTTTAAAAACATTTTTTTTCTACCAACAATCCGAAGACAACAATATTGGTGGTAACTCTCTATTTTGAGACAGCCTGGAAACGTATCATCGCAATGTCTATTAAACCGCCAAGCAGCAGTATGCACGCACGATTCTGCTCTTCTTTGATGGACATTTTAGCCAGCGTTGTTATTGGGCATTCAATCAATTAACCAACCTATTGCCGTCCATTGGTGAACGTAGGCCTCCCTAAATGAGCGCCATCCATTCTGGTCTTGTCCAGCCAGTTTTCTATTACTCTTGTTTTGTCACTCTCATTCTTTTTATTACCTTCCTTGCAATACACGATTCTGCGAGTTTATATATACCTAGTCTTGCCATAAATATTGTAATAAAGAAAAAAGAAAATTGTTAACTGCAAATAACATTTATTACTTTTACAGTGTGTCAGTTTAATACATAAATATAAAACAATTAAAAATATAAAAAGCTTATTCGAAGTGGTCTCCATTGGCTGCAATACAGTCCTTTAAACGATGAGGCCAGTTATCAATAGAAGCACGCACTCTTTCCATGGGAAAATTCTTCACTGCCAATCGTATAGATTGTTTTAGGGACTCAAATTATCATGGCGTTTAGAGCAAGCTGTACTCTCTAAAACTGACCACAAATCATAATCCAGCGGATTAAGATCGGGACTAGACGACGGCCAGTCTTCAGCTCTGATGAAGTCCGAAACGTTCGATTCCAACCAAGACTGCGTGGACCGAGCTTTATGACCCGGCGCCGAGTCTTGCTGGAAGGACCATACTTGGTTATTGAACATGGTGATGTTAAGGGGCTTAACTACCTTCTCAAGAATGGTATCTTGATACACTTGTGCCGATGTTTTGATACCCTTTTCACAAAAATATGGCTCAGTCACTCCTTCATAGCTAACACCCCACCAAACCATCACTGAAGTCGGATAATGTCCACGTTGCACTCTGTCGACTAATTGGGAAGCTTCCTTAGAGCTTTGAGCATAAATACGGTCATTTTGTTTGTTAAAATGTTGCTCAATTGTAAAAATTTTCTCATCCGTAAACAAAATTTTTCTGTGACCTCCCTTTGCGTACCGCTTCAGTAGTTGTTTCGATTTTACCACCCTATTCTTCTTTAAATTATCAGTTAAGAAATGGCCAGTGCGTCTCTTATAGGCTGCAAGTCCTAAGTCATCTTTTAAAATACGCGACATGGTTCTAGGTGCTATCTTCATTTCCCGAGATAAAATCTTTTGCTTTCGGACAGGATTTCTTCGAATTCTTTCCCTTACTGCTTTGACCACCTTTTTCGTACGAACACTACGTGGACGGCCAGATCTTTTCTGTCACAAACAGAGGAGGTCTCATTGTACCTATTAATAGCCCGGTACACAAACATTTTACTAATACCAAGTGTATGGAGAGTTTTAAAAATTGCATTTGGCTCCATACCTACTTTGTGTAATGCTATCACAGCGATTCGGTTCTCTTTATCACCCCACACCATTTTAATATCGCAAAATATTTTACAATGTATTGGCGCCAAAATGAGAAAACACAATGAACAATCGTATAAAAATGACAGATTCGAAATTCAAATGTAATATTTTTTTATAATTAAGTGTAACAGTATTTATGGCCAGACTAAGTATAGATGTATAATTTAGATAATATTTAAACTAAGATCACTTTAACTGATTATTTATACATTCCTATTCACTGTTCTCATGTACCAGGACATCATAAGTGCGTAGGTATCGGACAGTAAGCCTATGGAGAGGTACTGACCTCAGTGTATCATCGCGTCCCTTTGTCCGAGAGCGGCACCGTGGCGAGATCGCTATCGACTGCGTAGCGTTAGGAAAACATTTTGAATTTAGAATAGTGTCTATGATTAGTTCGTCCTATGAAAGAGTTTGCATACATAAATATTTTAAAGAGGACGTAGGAATATTACCTTGTGATATTAATCAATAATAATATATTATAACATATTTAAGAAGTTCTTAATATAATGTCGTAAAATAAATAACACAAACTGGAAATAATTATTATTTAATATGTTTTTAGACATAGATTAATTTACATATAAAGTACTGGCAATAACATTATATAATATTAGTTTAATAAAACTATAAAAAGTATAGGTTTTGGAATTTGAAGTAGTAGCGATGGCATTACTTTATTCTATAATATTATTACAAATAAATATAGGTTTTAGATAATGACTCTCTAAAATCAATTGTAGGTTCAAATAATACATGAATATTGAAATAAAATAAAACAATTTAAATAACAAAACTAATATCATATACCGATGATACATACAAAACTAACATATTAGTATCATATAGCATATTTTTTTGCTGTCCGTAACAAAAGAAGCTGTTTTCTAACAATGGTTTAATTGGACGGTTAACGCGTAGGTTTTAAACAACGTTACTGCATTACGTACATAATGTATGTAACCTAACACCGATTTTATCTGATGAAAATTGCGTTGCTCACTCAATTATGTTACTTTTTCTGTGATGGCTTTATAATGCGAATTAAATGTTTTGTAGGAATTTCGCTGGCTCGCTATTACAAGGCATATGTTAATTCTTATTTATGTTGGAAAAATGTGAGTTAAAATTTTCATGTTGGAAAACTTGAAAAAAATTATTGTTTCTCTGTTAAAGGGCTAAATAATTTTCCTTTTTTAAAAGGAAACATGTATTTCTACTGTTTAGTTTATGTATTTATGTAGTTATTTTTATTCTATGCGTATCATATTATGTATGTTTATATTGATGTAAATCAGATTTCCAACCCCTTTTATTACTAGTCAATGATCGCTAGCTCTCTTTTTCCTACCTAACTAAGTCCAGCCAAAGGTTGTCTGGAAGAAATCGCTGAATGCCATGGAACCGCCATTTATAGTTTTTATTTAAGTGTAGTCTTAATTTTATTGAATATTTATTTTTCTTTTATACCTTGATGTAAAATAAAACATTGCTTACAAAGACCGCCTTTCGCACACAAAGGACCTATCACCTTTAATAATTGCGTATTGCCTTAAACGATTCATCGTATAAAGTTCCAAAAATAAAGAAAACATGATATCGACTATCGCCGTGAACCTGTACCATCGGTGTGGAACCTATAAAGTGACCCACTGAGTCCAATTTTCGGCTCGCTGCGTTCGGTAACTGATATTTTTCGAGGGTCCGCTTGTTAACTTCGCCCACTTACACACTATGTTAACCGAAGTTATTTTAAAACTCTAGTAGATATACATTCTATTAGGTTATAAGTAAACCTACTTATATTTCTGTGTCTGACTTTTGAATTTAGTATACTCATCATTAAATTTGAATTTGGAACCTTTCCATTTTCGATTGTCTATGGGTTTTATAACAACCTACTTATTCTAATTCTAATGTGCGATGAGTAAAAATTCAAATATGGAATTCCATTTTGCAACGTGCTTGAAATACAAAACTGGCGCGAACCCTCCGAAGCGTGATCAAACGGGAGCGAGCAACTAGCACGCAACATGACATCGACAATCATAAGAAGTCATTAGGCATTCGAGCGTTAGACTTACGGACCCTAATTTCGTTGCGAAGACCGAATAACTCCCATATACCACGTTTGCTCAGGCATATTTGATGGATGACGTGACCATTCAAATATACACTCTACGAATCCTAACTTAAGGCTTTAAATTGAAAATACAAACGCTTTTGACAATCGTTCACACATCGAATGCCTAAACGAAGGAATATAGACCATACTACCTTGACGACATGGTTATTTTTAAAACGTACGGGTGAATAGTCAACAAAAACACACGCGCACGAAAAAAACTGGGCATCTTTTTGCGTCATCCCCACGCTCCCCTAAGCCGGTGGGGGCGGGTGAACAAAAATCCGCAAGGGGTGGGGAGCTTGGGCGATGCCCCCTCGCCCCCTCGTAGTAGTTTTTCGTTGGAATCACGCGTACACGACACGCTCCGTATTGATTTTTCGGCACATGCTAGCGTTCAGGTGCTATTCTCGCATTTTTAAAGATGCCTTCTTGTTTTGTTTGGGGTCTTGCAATAAATAATTTAAACTAATTCAAAAATAGAACAGATCTAAAAGTTTAAAAGGAGTTGAGGATTCACACAGTGTTTGGCCTTGTTTACACAAAATTGTAACTGGCAGTTGATTCTATTTAAAAAATAAATCTTTCATACAAATCGAGTACATATTGCATAAATATTTTATAAAAAAAATAGCCATAGATAAATATTATTTAAGCCAAAATACAGCAAATTACTTATATAAAAAAAAATTATATTTGAAATCCGAATACAAGTTGTCTTTAATATGACTTGCTTGTTGACTTGTATTTCAAATTCAGCTAAGTCCCTTACGTTTATTTAATTATTTTAAAGTGTTTTCGTTTGGAGTGTTGATATTGAGTCAATCTCATAAAAATGTTTTTAAGTCTAATGGGTAATTAGATGCATTGTTTCCAATATCACCCCTGAATAAATCTCAAGTAGGCATTTAATATATTAAACTATTAATAAACCAAGGTTAAACAGTTATTTAAGGGCTTGTTTTCAGTTGAGTCAGTGCTGTTAAATAAATAAAACAGCTGTCAAAATCCGTCACATATTGTACCGTAAGATTTTTTTTTCATTGCTTTGAATTACGAGATGAGTCTGCCGTTCGACTGATTGAAAACGATACGAACGCGCATATAAAGAAGAAACACCTTCCAATACCTTGAATTACAAAGTATTGTTTGGTATTTCCTCCGCGCTCGCCATCGTGAGACATGAGTTGTTAAGTCTTATTATGTCCAGTAGTTACACTGGCTACAATGTCCTTCACACTGAAACACAGCAGTGACAACACGCTGCTGCTTGGCGGTAGAAACGGACATTGCGGTGGTACCTAACCTATTATAAATTATCATTAATATGGATTTATTAAATAACATCTATCTTGAGATGCTGAACTTATGAAATGATTTATTGAACCTGTAAAATGTTATACATTATTTAGATTCCGTCAATATTAACTCTACCACCAGTTCGGAAAGCAGTTCTCACCAGAGAAGAACGGGCAAGAAACTCTGGTCTTAACTTGACAATATCTTAGCTGATACCTCAAGGTGAAACTGAATCACATAAATACGGCCCTAAAATATCCAACCGTCATCCCAAATTCCCACATAGTTAATAAGCTTTGCAAATATTATGCAAATGTAAAAGGTGTTGCAGATTACCATCTTATTGTGATTTAACGCATTCGACACACGCTCTCAATGTTTGGCTGCGATTTGCAACGGACCGGTGTGTTTGGGACTTGAGTGTGACTTTGTAGCAAATGTCCTTGCTAATAATTATAACGGATATTTTATTGAACAATAATAATAATAATAATAATATCAGCCCTGTATTATATACTTGGCCACTGCTGAGCACGGGCCTCCTCTACTACTGAGAGGGATTAGGCCTTAGTCCACCACGCTGGCCATTGGCTTATTGAACAATAGTTTAATTAAAAAAAGTTTTGTCGCCTTAGATTTTAAAATTAGAATGTAGGTGGATAATTGGTTTGTTATTTACGTAAAAATTAATTTTTAATTATAGAACGCTTTGTCGCCTTAGATTTTAAAATTAGAATGTTAACGGATGATTGATTTGTTATTTATTTAATATTTTAATATATTTAAATAAGCGAATATTTATTGAAATTGGGACTAAAACTGTCATACTGTAATTTTTAACAACCTTCGTACCGCATCTGTAAGCCACGTGTTGGTAACGCGAAAGGAGACAAACATAAAAAAAAATTCTGGTAGTTTTTAAATATATTTTATCTAATTGTTCTAACTTCCGTCGTCAACCCTAAAATACTAATTTAGTCCTTTTAATTATCCTAAACTTAATTTATTAACAATATAAAGTAATTAAAAGCTTGAAGTTACTAAGACCTGACCGTACAAAGGATGCAATATAATAAAACGTAATTAATTTGTATGTTGTAAACGAAACAATAAAATGTATAACAATTAACTTCTAATTGTTAATTTATCAGATACAAAGTTATTTGTGAATCGAAACAATTACGTGGACTTTAACTTTTTACGTGGAAGATTATTTCATATTAAAAAGTTAATATTACTTCGATATACTTTGACTTTGTTTGGATCTTTGAAATTATAAAATACAATATGATTTAATATCGTGTTTAGATTAGTATTTATAATGGTTGTTTGTTAAACTTGTCATAACGATTTTCAAATTTAATAGCGCTTATATTGTTGCTTGGTGGTAAACTTAGACTAAGACCTAAAGTTTCGCATAGGTAATTTTTTACCAAGTAGTGATAGAAATAGTCAATATCTCGTCAAATATAGAATTGAATTACAAACTTGACAATAAAAAGATAACTATATAATACAATACAAATAAAAATATTGAAAATATACTAGAAGCTTAATAAAATCCAAACATCCCGTCGTCAACGGGTTATACTTAAAAAGAAAAAAAAGCAGTAATGCACAGCAACGTATGATAATAATTCTTGCCGCTGCACTCTTAATACAATTTTCATACTGTTACTAATTTTACATGTCCTTTCAAAAACAAATCACTCAACTTCCGACTCTAAATTTGGTGCGCCAAAGTTCACATCGCAATAACCGGTAACTTCATACAAAACCGCGCCGGGGACAAAGGTGCTCGTTTTTGTTTCGAACCAACGATTTAAATATTACACAATGTGACAATAGGTTAAAAAACCGGTACTTGTGAGTGTAAAAAATTAAATATAAAAATTATGACGGCTGCCCTTTTGTCTCTTAATGTATGCAAATTAGACGCGGATGTGATGGAGACTGCAGTCTATGTTTGAGTTTTGTTTTCACCATAGACAGTAATTTGAATTTGGAATACAATTTGAATTTAGAAGTTTGTCAATTCGAATTTTATTTGAACATAGTTTGATCTCAGTTCTTTTATAACCGTCATGAAATTACGTTTCGATGCAAAATGATACCAGTAAAACATTAACAGTAACTTTTGCATAGATTTTTGACTAGTCTGATCTATGCCTATCTATCAATCACTACACCATGATCGTAATACTTACAATAATTCTCGATGACACATACTTTCTACAGCTAAAATCACATAGCAATTACCTATATTATGATCTTAAACGCGCTAAAATAAATATTCTAAGAACACTGTTGTCGCAACAATATTTCAGGCGGTGTTCACGGACGATTAACCCGCTTATACTGTCTACGAGCGATTATTCAGACATCTTTGTGTTTCTTTGTAACGTGCAAAATAGAACGAGTACTTTGTAGTTAATAAATTCGGAATAATGTTTGAATTGTTTTTGTCTAGAGGATTTAGGGCCTTAGAGTTACTCAATATCGGACTTAAGTGAGATATGAATCATGATGTCAAGTTACAGTCAGCATCTTAATATCGTCACTAGTTAATGAACAGTCTTACTTATAAAAAATTCATAAAGCTATGCTTAGTTAAAACACAAATTACTCGATCAGCTGTGAGTCAAAAACCGCTATCTTGCCTCTTAATAAGGTTTAAACTAGGAACCGGTGATGTTTTTGACAGTTATTAAGCAATTCTTAACCACCTCTCAACGCTAAATCAAGTTTATAAATAATCTCTGAAAGATATAAACAACATCTTAAGTCACAGTATATGACGAAGTTTTGCATAACCATTTCTTGTGTTTACGCGAATGTAAGACATTGAAATAAAACTATATTACGGATTTATCGCGTTTTTTTTATAATTTTCTCGCGACGTTTCAAAGACTAAGCAAAGTTTTGTTTATTAAACAGCGCGGACTTAGCTGGTAATGGGCGCTTAAGTGACAGCTCAAGTTTTGGTCTAAAATAGTTCAATACTATAAATGTCTACTTAAGGTGTTACTCAAAGTTGAGATTGCTCAAGTTACGATTGATCTATTAATACGAACTTAAAAACATTGTGTCAGGATTACGAGTAGTACGAAAATAGTAAGAAAAGGTAGTCCTATGATCTACTTATAATGGGCGCCGAGAGACGGTTTGGTCATAGATTTGTACCTTTAAAATTCAATATTCACGACTCGCTATTAAAAGATAGGAGAAAGAAATAGAAGAGTTCGCGAATCTTAAACTGCAACTGCTTTAAGGTGTTAAATTGGTCAGTCATATTATTCTTAAAATTAAACTATAAAAATACCGCAGCATCGAACTCATACGCGTAATTTTTTACCCTACCAATACTTTGTTATGAGGCGTCGAACCAATCAATAATTTGTATAGAAGCCAATAAAATAATTAGCATATTAGTAGTAATGTTGACACAGCTTTCCACAACACACAACCCCGTCGATTTGTTCCCACGACATCTTGAAATCCGTTCTCACGTTAAAAAAAAATCATGAATATATTAAGTTGTTTATTACAAAAAACTTCTAACACTGGCCATAAAGACATCTCTTAATTTAAATAAAAAAAGAAAAGGGTTGACTATTCTTCCAAGTGTCAAAATTGCTCTTCCGGATCCGGCAAAGATAGGAACTCATTTGAATATGGAACGTTTTTGAATCGACATCTATTTTGCATGTGATCTATTTCAATGCCTATCTTTGCATATTTCTTTAAGGCGATGCAAAGGGTTTTAACTTTTGGCACAGCGGACAATGGCGGCCGTGGGGGCAATATTGATTTTCAATATCTATGAACCGAATACAGTTTGTATGCGTAATGAGATCAAATATTTTCGCTGTGTTGTCATATTTGCAAGTTTTATGGTTTGTTAATCTATTCAGCTCTTTGTGTATAGGTGATGGATGTTTTTAGAACTTTTCTCACGTCAAGACCTTTGTGCATACTCTATGAGCCAAAGGGTTGTATTCCTTCAGTTGATATCTTCGCAATTTTACCAATACCGATTTTTTGGAGCTTGCTTCAAATACCATTACATTTTTGTTCAATGATATACTCTATAATAAATTAATATTTGAGCATAGACATGTGCAATAACACAGTAAATCACAAAACAATTACTTTTGTCAAGTATAGCAATACTGTAATACAATAAAAACACAAGATGAATTGTTCTCATTACAATAACAATTGCGACGGTATAACATTCCGTTATCGATTGTAAAAAAATAAAAATAAACAATTGTCGTTTCATACAGTTCGCAGATAATAAAAATGACGTTTGAATAAATTAATACACGCCTTTTATAAAATTTCAAATGAAATGTTCTTTTTTCAAATCGATTGTCTATGAATACTTAATAGGTGATTTTTTTATTTATTGTATTTGTATAATTAATGTTACGATGTTGGCTATTAGCTTATAGTACAAGTTATCGTTCGATGTCAGCTTTAAATTCATTTTATTATGCAATTAATTAAGTCCTCTGGTATTTAATTTTTATATCTTGCCTGTTTGTTAATTGATGGAGTTTTGTTAATTAGTGTATTAACAAAACTCGTCTGTTAATTAATATCATAATACATAGTTTACAATTTATTTACTTCATTTAAACCATTATTTTTTAATTTCGAATTTGGAATACTTTTTAAATTTGGAATACTTTTGAATTTCGAATGCATTTACTTCGTTAAAACTAATGACGCGATTTTACAACGTTAGACACATGTTTTTTTAAAGCGCGTTCAGAGAGCGTCTTCAACCCTTCCTGGTGTCCATTCATATTCAAATATCGCCCCGTCTGTTGGCAGGTGTACTGTCCTTTGTACTCACCCTCGGAGACTTGTTCCTGTTCTTCAATGAAGTTTCTTTGAATTTGTTTTATATTTAATAGTGTTTTTTGTAATTATACGTTGGGTGTCTTATAAAATTTAACGAGTAGGTTAGGCTCTAAGCAATATTTCTTCAGCCTATCTTAATTGCCATATATTATAGAGTTTTTATCGAGTAAATTATTCAAGTATTTGCGATAGAATTTAAAATGTTTTTTTTTTATGTGAGAAATGTTTATAATTTAGCTAAAAATAAATAAAATAAAATTCATAAATAATTTATAATTATCGATATCAACAATTTCACACGATAATAATCTTTATTTAATTAGAAGACTAAACTTCAATATTACGTAATATTTCTTCCGATACCTGAAACCGCTCGATGAAGCAAAAAAAAATGTCGCATAATTTAACACATTTTTATTCCAACGAATGTCATGTTTTTATAACATTCAATAGAATAAACATTTTGTAAAATAAAAGCGCACCTGGGCCCGCGCGACCAGACCGCTTGTGATTTGTTCGGCACATCCGTCTCATTTGCATGCGAAGGGTTAATTCTTCGCGTTTATTTGGGCTCACGCATAATTTTAATTATTCAAGGGTTAAGATTTAATGTATTCCATACGAGATACGTTGCGAATGTGATTTTCGTATCCAGTCGGCTACTGTGTTCCGTTGTGTGTGCACCATTACTTTTTAATGTAAAGGTAAGTGATTTTTAAACCCTTAATTAAGCATGTTCTGAATTTAAATTTGACCGTTAGGTCCGATTTTTATGATTATGTTGGTCAACTTTGATCAGTCTAAATCGTCGAACTATGCGTCAATTCTTTACGTTCACTATGTCTATGATATGTCAACTCATTAAAGGAGTTTTTAACATGCATTTTATAGTTATTTATCAACAAATAGGATGGCATTTATCTCGTTGTATGATACAATCAGAGAGCTTCTATTTGACATATGTCACTATAGCTCTTCCTAACTGGAGGAACTTGATCTAGTCACCGTTTAAATCTCAGAGGTCAATGTTAATTGGTCGTATCGTTTCTCACGCCTCGCCCACGTTCCTAATAATTACCTTATAAACATTATACCGACGGTTTAATTATCAACAAGTTATATGCAATATTATATTTCTGGTCATGAACTAAAGGTCGTAGGTTCAATTCCCACATCCATAATGATATCCGATAGTTACATTGTTACGCATAGGGCGTAGGTAACGTGAAAAGTGTTATTACAGCTGTAGTGTTAAGATTTTAGCAATATTCAATAGGATATAATTGTTAACGCGTCGCGAAAATAATATCAATTTAAATCTCTACAACAATGAAACAGACAGTTGTAGAAGTTAGAGAGTGCGATGCCTAAAAATTCTTTATGTATAATTTACCTTTATACAGCTATATCTGTAAGGCTTTATCGATATCTTTAAGATTTAAGCGAACATTCCTGTGCGTCAAAGATCTATAAACTTATGAACTTGCTTTAGAACAGCATGCTTTGTGTGTCTATATATCTTCTTAATTAAGAAACTTGGTAAACATTATTTTTATTCATTAATATTTAAAGCTTAGAAAACATGAGTTACCCACATATTGACACTTCTTAAAGCTATAAAATAGTAATAATATATGAATATTATACACTTATATGAAACTATGAAATTTTAAATTTGGAATCATAACAGTAAAAATACAAAAAATAGAATTATTTTTTCTATAAGCCACGTTCTAAACATTCAAATTTCGAAAAACTAATTTTCTCAAAACAGCCTCGTTCCAAAATCAAATAGTGATGTACCAGCGGCCATGCATCACGGATAATGATTGGATTTGCCCCGCCTACGTCATCAATCACCGGGAACGAGTGACGGTCCGTGGGTGGCTTAGACGACCAGTTTACTTTGACCTTTGACTTTGTTCGGTACTCCCGGTATTTATTGGCGTTTTCACTAAAGCAGGGAGGGTTGGGAGGTCAAGTTGCGTGGTCGTACGCTAGGGAGGGACGCTATTTCGCGAAGCTATTGTGTCTTGTTAGAACGGCAATGTCTTGGATGGTTGGATGTAAGTAAATTATGTTTTTTTTGGCCGTGTATCAGAGGGCTGTTGGGATGCATTGTTTAGCGAATAGAATGTATGTGTTTTTTAGAATTTTACTTTTGGATGTCTAAATTTCGTGAACAAAATCGTTTTAGATATGACATCTACTATATTTGAGGCCTAAGAATATCTACACAATTTTGGTTGACTTTAAGTAAAAAATTACATTTACTTTTTATTCATCACATAACCCAGTTTTGTGTAACTTTTAAGAAACAGTTATGAAAAGAAAACGGCGGAAGTAACTCCTCAACCCTAATTACATAACAAAGTAAACAATATAAAAGAATTCAATGAATGAAGCTTAGATATATATTTAGGTTTAATTTTAACTCTTGTTAATATGAACTTTTATTTTGATAACTTGTCGCTGGAAGTAGACTTACAAGTTTCAATTAACTTAGAAGCTTTTGCTTGCGGCGTCTTTGCTGTAAATATCTTTAGATAAAAAAGTCAAAATATAGGCTACCTTACTATTCTTTATAAGTGCAAACATTTTAAAATCAATCTAGTAGTTAGATATAATATTATTTATTTAAGTCATATTTACTGGTAGGTCTTTTATGAGAGTCCACCTGGGTAGGTACCATCGCAATGTCTATTTCTGCCGCCAAGCAGTAGTGTGTAGTCGCTATTGTGTTCTGGTTTGAAGGACATCGTAGCCAATGTAACTAGTGGACATAATGAGACTTAACATCTCATGTCTCAGAATGGCGAGCGCAGTGGAATATCAAACAATACTTTGTAGCTTAAGGTGTTGGATGGTGTGTCTATTGTTATGGGAGGTCGTATCGCTTACCATTAGGCGAACGGCAAGCTCGTCTCGTCATTTAAAGCAATAAAAAAAACTACAAACAAATTAACGAATACTACCATTGTATATAAGAAAATATTTAATACAATTTCCCTACGGTAGGCAGCGGCTTGTCTGTGTCTCTGGCATCGCCACGTCCATGAGCTTCGGCGACTACTTACCATCAGACGGGCTACTAGCTCGTCTGCCTATACTGGCAAATAAAAAAACAAGTTAAAGTACAAACCGTATTCAGTTATATAAAAATTCTAACTATTCCGTATTATAATGAAGGAGAGACGTGGGGGTTGGTAATCCCAGGGGAGGCTGGGGTAGGCCTCGGAATTGAGACGATGTAAGAAGATTACCGCTGATGCATTACGTGACGACTTACCTTCGCTAGTTGGGGATCGTTTTTTAATATTAGGAAAAAGAGTGTGTTGGGGAAAAATTATATTTTTCTTAGAGTAATTATTTTTATGTTTTGCGAATGTAGTATATTGTGACTGGTAAGAAGGTAGTAGATATAATTTATAGTAGTTGTTACTCGCGGCTTCTCTCGCGTGTAATTTTTTCTGGAATAAAAACCGCTTTGTATCCTTGTTCGGGAAATTAGTCTATACTTATATAAGTGACCAATCAAGAACTATTTAATGCCAAATTTCAGTTCTGAAGTTTTGTCGTTTAGTTCTGACAAACATCCAAACATTTGCCAAACATTCGCATATGTGCTCTTAGTCAGATCGAATGACCTATTTTAATGCCAAATTTTAGTTCTGAGGTTTTGTTGTATTTGTAACAAACATCCAAACATTTGCCAAACATTTCCGTATGTACCTTTAGTCAGATCCAATGTATCGTTTCAAAGTTGTAACAATGATAGCCTGCCTTGTATTTACTAAGAGTGACCCTAGAATATGCAATGTCGGAACAGCTACTTTAGCGGGTTTTTCACTAATGATTTATATCAAGTAAAAAAAAAATACCCTGCCGCCATCTTTTCGATCTCCAAAACTTTGGCAGAATAAACGCAAAACGCGCACATAAATAAATAATGTATAGGAGTGTAGCCACAAATCTCCAAGACGCAATATCTCGGGGAAAAATATATTCGTAAACTGAGTTTGCCGCACCTGTCTGTATATCATATAGCTACGAGGTAAGGGCGTGTCCACAGAGTTAAATAATATTTATGGTTAATGTGGACGTATTTTTACGTTAATTATACGTCATCCCGGAAGTATAGTTTAGGTTGCGTGTTTAAATAGGATTTATCGAAAAAACGGTGGCCGTATTTATTTGGCTGAAAATTTATTTATGTATTTAAACATTTAATTTTTTTTATTAAAAAAATGTATTTAAGACGTTTATTCCTATAATAAAAGCTATTATTATACAATACTGCGTTAAAATAATGACATTTTCATTGATTAAAACGTCATATTTAAAAATAGAACAGCGTTCAAATAACTCCGTACATATCCTACACGGAGTCCGTAGAGAAAATCGATAAGAATTACATTAAGATGTACTATCATGAACGCGCCCTAACGCGTCTCGGGCTTACACCCCTATTTCCATACATATGAGGTAGACATCCCGTTGGATGGAAACGGCCGAATCCTACCTCCTTTCTCTTTCGCATTTTTCTTTCGCCGCGAACTGTTTTGTCTTAGTACTTTGGGATGATGTAGGTATGGTTGTGTACTGATATTTTAAAAGTTCACTGTACTAATTAATACTTGATTAAATTTAACAGTCTTTGAGAAGTTATAAGTTATTGACAATATTAAGTTAATATTTGATGTTAGACCATGTTGCGGCTTAATATTCAATTTTATTTTTATTTCAAAAATTTTGAGCTGGATTTAATGCCACGCAGCGTATAAATTGACTTATAAGATGATATATATATATAGATTTCAACCCGCAGAAATGCTTCAAAATAATTATGAAATTATTTTGAATAAATTAAATTTTAACTTTCCATGTTCACCAGTGGACAACCTGCGGTTGATGATCATGATGACGATGAAACAATTTTTCAGATTATATGGCGGTTTCTATATTATAATTTTCCCTCGACGTTTCGAAGACTGCAGTTTTCATGGTCACGGGGCGAACTGAGGTGTTGGTCGCCCGAAAAGTTAAAACCATTTCGATGTAGAACATTCGGGTTACTAAAAAATCATTTTACAATTATTAACTAACAAAATAATTCAAACTAATTTCCCAATAATATTTAGAAACCAACAATAAAAGAGAGTCTATGAACTTATTTCAAATTTGTTCTCAACGAAGAGGCTAGCTTTAAACTTCTGCCTATACATTAGATGGCATGGGGTGAATATAGCATTAGGAGTGCAAAAGGCGATATATCACAGCACGTCAGCGGCCGGGCTGTGCGGCTGACACGAAAATATTGCTATGCATCAAAACTGCCAAGTAGCGAAACCAACTTAGCTTCGTGGATTTGGCGCAAAGTAAACGCTTTGGAGAGACTTCTATTATGTTTAGAAGGACTTTATTTGCTTAAACAATATATTTACTTTATTTAAACGATATATTTAACGTACAAATCTTTCATTGTTTACAGTTTACACAGATATATACGTTCGTAGGCAAGAGTTAATGTCGGTCATGTGAACAATTTGATTCTCAAATTAATAACACTGAGAGAAAGTTTGTTTTCTATTTATTAGTTTTGTAACGTATTTTTAAGTACATATTAGCTGTTGTGCACGGAACAAGATATTCAAATGTTGTTAAATGATTTAAAATGGAATTTCTTTTATTTAAGTTTATTATTCTACGAGTATTTAAAAAAAAATACTATTTAAATACAGTATAAACTTTGTAGCAAAAAAATCCAGAAGTGTATGCTAAAATAAGGCGTTAAATGAAGCTTGCGCTAAGCAGTGGAATAGTATATAATACAAGGCTGTTATTATTATATTATCATAAGCTTCAGCATTCAGTCTATAGCTCATACCACACCATAATACGTTCAGAAAAGTGAGGGGTGGATTGTGTCTTGAAAAATGCGCACAGCTCCGCGATAGGTACCCGTGATATATATTGTTATCATTTACTAAAATAAATATTTGAGAATATTTTCTAAGGAATTTTATCGCTGAAGAATAAGCTTTGCTGTCTTTAGAATATTGTGAGTTGGTAGGATTGTGTTCATATTTTATAGTATTCGCAGCTAGTATTGCTGTATGTACCAGCAATGTCAAAGAAAGCCTGGTGGCGTTGATTAAAAAAGAACCCTATAACCTTTCGCGAACATACAAAATGCAACAACAAAAGTGTTATTTCATATAGTGGTCTACCACGATCCCTTTCGCGTTTTAAACATGACTGTCCAAAGCGTCATCGTCTCATGAGATCTATTCGCTTGTTTAAGCTAAAGTTGGAGTAATTATGATAGCTATAAAGTCTATATGTTTTCTTTTGTATATATTTCTTTAACATGGTCTTTTGATCACAGAAGTTTTAAGACTTATGTGGAATTTAAGTGAGTAATCATTTGCATTAGTCACATTATGGCAATGATGATGCCTTCCTAACCCAATTTCGTGACGATCGGCCAAGTACGCAGAAGAAAATATTATAGTGCACAAGTGTGTGCGCAGTACACAGGTGCACGCTCTGTTCCTTCACTCTCATAGTCCGGTGAGACGGCAATCCGACATGACCGGAGAGAGATCAGGCGCAGGACCAACGGCTTTACGTGCTTTCCGAGTCACGGGGGTATCACACCGCCAACTTCCTAACTCCGAACTGCGATTAAGTAATTTGTAAGATGGAAAAACCCACTCACAATCATTGTCAATACATAAAATAAAATAACTTTTATTTCTTTCAATGACTATCAAAACACAGTTCCCGCAGTATATTCTAACAAATATACTAGAGGCGACGAATATGAGCGAGTATTATACAATTTGGTACGAAAACCGCCAATTAGCGAAATGTTTTCACATTTTTATCACAGTAAACAAACATGGCAGACATCTTCAACACGTAGTTAGTACGTTACTCTTGAATCCCGAAATTCGTAAAAGCATCCACATATTTACACCTGCCTTTTAAATCGCATGGCAGGCGTAACTCTCAAACATCTATTGAAAACCCGAAACAGGGGGTTCCCCCCGCCCCCTCTTTATTCCACTTCCCGTCTCCCCTTTCTTTCCGCAACTTCGCATCGTCATCTGTATTACTTGGGCCCTAACTTATGTGAGGGAATACGATATGTTGCCTCCATTCGAATTTCTACCATACCTCCAAAAGATAGAGTACAGTTCGCCGTATAACCGAAAACCAATTTACCTCTAACTCGAGCATACGATTTTAGGTTTTGTGTTAGATGAAAATAAAGATGGTAGTCGTATGTGTTGGAGCAGATCAATTTTAAGATAGCCGGTACTGATTCCTTTGCATTACTTTTTCCTTCTTTGTGGATGTATTTTATGAGAGTTTTAGGGTCTTATGTGGTAGTATCGGTCTTTTAGCGAATGTTCTTAGCTTTATTTGTTGTTTTATATTAAATGAACAAAACCTATGAGGTTTTGAGGAAACATTTCTTCTCATTTGGAACGCTAAAGCAAGAAACATCTTGCTCGGGTATTTACTTAAGAGCCTATTCAAAGGTTTAGGCTAAGTTTATGGATTTCTTTTTGGCCGTGGGTTTTACGAAAGAAAATATTTTTGTAGTTTTTGTTAATGAATTCCTTATGCGGTATACAAGAAGTATTTATGTAATAAAGATTTGTTTGTAAGAACTAAAAATGTTTTGTTTAATAATTAAAATTACTTTCGTTTATAAATATATTAATTCCATGCGGACGTCAAAGTTAACAGAAATAATTTCTCAAGACTTTAACATATAAAGCAAGAACAGCGTAGAGCCAATATATATTTTTGAAGATACCTCTTTTGGAATTGAAAGGTGTTAGACAAGTTTACATTGTTTCTAAAAGATAAATTGATAAAATAATAAATTGTTTATCACGTAGGCGTAAAAAGTTGCACTTTATCATCAAGACAATTTATAAGAATAATTATTATTTCTGAATAACACTTAAGATCATTTATATAACTACCTAATTCTAATTCTAATACCTCTTATTTAATCGAAAGTGTGGCCTATTTATAGTATTTCTAAAAGGTAAATAGACGACAAAATAACTCCCTAGAGCTACAATTACATTTTGATGTCACATCGCAACAAAAACATATTTTAATAACAAAGCAATACCTACCACAATATCCCATGTAAAGCCAGAATGGGGAGATAATTAATACGACTTATAAAAAGCAAAGCAGGACAAAAGAGAATCTGTCTTCATCATTAATGAGACGTGAATGTAAAGACAGGCCTTTTCTTAGGCTCAATATAAGAGGCAATTAGTAGAGTTGACAAATAACGGCAGATATCTGGGGTGACTAGTCAACTAGATGCCACACCAATCGAAACTCAACTCTCCTCACGAGGGATTAAGTTTAAAATTGTTTCAAACACGTAGAAATATTAAAATACAATGCAGCTAAGAAAAGATGTTTCTGTTTGCTTAATGACGTCATTAAATGCCGTCATAACATTGTCCAGACGTGGATCATCCGGAATATTTAAAAAGATCTAAGAACAATGGAGTTTTTCAGTCTTTTCGTAGGGTTTATTTAAGAGTGAAAGATTGTTTATGTTTTATACAGCAAAGAAAGAGTTTGGACTTTATGATGTGTGTAATGTAATTGCAATTTGCGTATCACTTGATGATTGTCAGATTCTACACTCGTTTCTCACAAATGTCGTCATTCAGAACAACTTTACACTATATTTATACGTGTGGCTATTTAATCGAATATATTCTACTTCCCACAGAATATTGTAAATAATCGGTATATAATATTATATTAATACATTTTAGTGTCAGTCGAATAGTACAAATAAATTAACACAGGGTTTTTTCCTTTTACTCTTGGTTTAGGGTTTACAAATTCAACAACAAAATTGTAAATTAACCATATTTTTCCGAACAAAATTTACCTTTTAAACAGTCAATATCGGTAAATGAAGACTGACTAACTTCTAAAAGATTTATTCTGTCAAACGGTGTGAAGACCCCGTTTTGAGGGTAATCAACATCTTTATTTGCGTATTGATTAAGCCGAATTAAGGGGAAAGCCCCCGGATTATGGCTCGCTGAACTTGGCAACGTTGGTTTAACACAGTAGCCTAGTTTCGCGTTCGCATAATGGCCTGTAATTAAATTTAATCGCTGTTTAATTGGTTGATTAATTTTCATTTAATTGGTGTTACGTGGTAATTACTGGAGACGTGACTGAATGTTGAATTACGAATATAACTATTCCTGGGTTTCGATATTGTAATCTTGGGTACACTGCTTTTGTTTCTACCTTCCCTTATGGGATGTGAGAAAGTATGAGAAAATTCTTGGATATTTGTTAAGAAAAAACGCAGAAATTGCTTAATAGATTTGGAGCAAATTTAGTATACACGTAGGTATAAAATATCTTTAATTAACTTAAGGATTACTTTAATCGTGTATAATAAGGGACATACTGGAAAAACTCCTTCGTTACTGAACATCTATATTATTACATGAAAAAAAGTGTTTATCTTTGAACCAATTTGCGCGCACGGATGTTTTCCTTTTTTATATCTTTGAATGACGAGACGAGCTTTCCGTTCGCCTGGTGGTAAGCGATACGACCGCCCATAAACATTAGAAAGACTATCCAACATCTTAAATTACAAAATATTTGGTATTCTACTGCGCTCGCCATCCTAAGATTTGGCATTAAAATCCATATAATAGAGGAATGCACAATCATAAAACATGTGAATTTTAATTTTATTCATCTAAGTATTGTTGTTTGTTAGTCACATTATATTTACTTTGTGAATGTTGTGTATACGTGTAAGTGGCATGCATATCAGCCAATTGTCAACTCGCATTTTTTTTTAGATTTAAGTATATGCTGTTGGCGTAGCTTATTAAATAAATAAATATATTTCAAATATATTAAATTCGACAGTCTAATTTCGACCACTCGTACTTCCAAATATGACTAAACATTTACGATCAAATTACACGTATTCAATTTGACTCGGTATAAATGTTTGTGAGCTTTTATTCTGCAACAAAAGCTCGTGACACGTTTCGTGTTGAAATATAAATACCGAAGCTTCCAGTTTCCAATTCGCAGTGCTTTTAGTTTCATTAATTTATTGACAATAATAACAGCCCAATAGCCTGTGCAAATGATAAAATAACGAAATCAAACAAAATGCTTTCGAGCCAAAACACAAACATACATTTTTAACGTGATTAAAATTCAATATAAATAATGTTTCCTTTACAGTGTACGATGTGATTTTGGTATTGAATGGAACCTCTTTTTATTCTTTTGGTGGTTAAATCTTGTTACATCCTACATGCCTTGGAATGAGTTCCTTGTTTATGTATGATTACTTACACGGAATATAATAAAGTACATGTAACTGTGCAAATTGCCAAGTTTAGGTACAGAAACCGATTCTACGACCTAAAAAAAACATCAATTCTTTCATGAGCAATTACGAATATGCGCAATATACTCGTAATTAAGATTACGATATCGCATCGGTACCTATAAACGAACACACTATCGTAACAAATTAGCAGCAGCAATAATTTAAATAGTAAATGCTTTTTAATCAGACAACGAAGCGTCGAAGCAACGATATTCGAAATTTAAACTAATACTGATAATAAAAAAATGCCTTCTAATACGATGTCGTATCGGTCCTTATAAACGTCCAAACCATTGTAACAAATTAGCAGCAGCAATAATTTAAATAGTAAATGCTTTTTAATCAGACAACGAAGCGTCGAAGCAACGATATTCGAAATTTAAACTAATACTGATAATAAAAAAATGCCTTCTAATACGATGTCGTATCGGTCCTTATAAACGTCCAAACCATTGTAACAAATTAGCAGCAGCAATAATTTAAATAGTAAATGCTTTTTAATCAGACATGGAAGCGTCGAATCAACAATATTCGTCCATTCATTATTCGTAGCTTTGTTTCGCTGATATTGATTCCGATTCGTTTATTGAGCTTTTTCAGCGGTCTTGGGAATTTATTTGTGGCAAAGGAAAATTTAAAACAATTATTCAGTGATTTATTATTTACTAGATTTTACTCGCAGCTTTGCTTGCACTTGAATATTTTGTAAGTAAATAATTGAGCTGCTCTAAACTCAATAGAAAACTTATTTTTAACCGAATTTAGAAAAGGTAGAAGTGATCAATTCGTCGTGTATTTTTTATGTCTGTTATCTCAGACCTTGTTAATTTCTGAACCGATGTGGAATTTTGTTTTTTTATTCGGAAGAATATACCTTCAGTGTAGTAATGTCACGGTCTCCAATTTTTTTAATAAAAACTACTAAAAACCAAAAGTTATGTGAAACTACTTTTGATTTTTAGTGGTTTTTATTAAGCCGACCGTATCCTTGATCGTGGTTTAAAAGTGTTAGGAAGACAGTTTCTATAAAACTCGGTGGCGTTCATACTTTTTAGACATACTATGACTTATATTTTACATAAGTAATCAATTGTATCAATTATATACTAATAATAAAATAATATCAGCTCTGTATTATTTTCTGTCCCACTGGGCACGGGCCTCCACTACTACTAAGAGGGATTAGTCCTTAGTCTGCCACGCTGGCCCGGTTCGAATTGGTAGACTTCACCCACCCCCAAAAATTCTATAGAGAACTTCTCATGTATACAAGTTTCCTCATAATGTTTTCCTTCACCGTTAAAGCAAGCAATAATTCACAAAGAATACACTTAATTCTAGAAAAGTCAGAGATGTTTGCCCTTTGTATTTGAACCTGCGGACATTCGTCTCGGCACTCCGTTCCACACCCAACTATCACCGCTCCTTATTATACGGTAACTTATTTATAAATCTTCACTGTTCATCTGTGTATTGTCATTCGTAATACTTTCTAATAAGATTCGCCAGTGCACTAAAATTTAATATAAAAAAATATCGTCGAATATTGTCGTAAAGCGCCCCCGTTGGGGGTGGTTATTATTCATTTTTCTCCAGTCGAATGCAATGCAGGGATCACTAATATGCCACTTCAGAATCAACCCCTACGAACTTTTTGCGACCATGTTTTCCTCTACGAATATTTTTTCCGCTTGTTTTTCTGTCCTTTTCTTGCTCGTTGGGGATGCTATTGCTGTCTCTCTCGCTCTATCGCGCCGCGGCGTGGGGTGGCGGCAGAATATGATACGTTTTTTTGGGGGTTAAATTGATTTTTCGGAAGTATGTGGAGGCCATTTTTATGGTTACGAGGGGTATGCCTGATGAGTTAAATGCAAGTCATTTTGATAATTATGAATTGATTTACTTGTAAGTAAACGTAATATGAGAGAAATAAAACTACTTACTAAATAAAACGTTTACTACATAGTAAAAGCTAAAGATCTATCTCTACCATATATTTCAACATAATCTTAAAGTATATTTAACGTGAAATACCAGTTAGGCTTGATAATGACGATACCATAGTTAAAATCAAGTAAATTTTCTAGCAATATCCACGTGAAATCGCAGATCACTTGTTGTTCAAGTAAATAAATAGGTTATAACAGTGACGTTTTGATTGCTATTTTAATTCAGATTTTGAACAAATAGTTTATATGGACGTTCGTGTCCATAGAATAATACGTCAATGTTTATTAACAATTCGACGCCGGCTTCAAAGCCAGGGATCAATTTATATTTGTCAATAAAAAAACTTCGCGGCCGTTGTCAATGCGCGAACTAATGTCACTTTGACGTTTGTAACTGGCTGAAAAAATTACATTTAGTTGTCATATAATATTCCCGCGATGACTTAATAACGATATGGTTTAACTTTATGTTGAAATGCGAGCGATGCCGGGTCTTATATGGTGCGAGCGTATACTCTCTTCATTAGAATCAGTAACATGTATAATGTACATTTTATAGTATGTCATTATTTATTACACTAAAATTATAATGATTTCTTTTGTTAGGCGAATGTTAGACATTGAAATAAAATTTTTTTTTTTGGATTTTCGGATTATAATTTTTTTAGAATTTGTAGCCTTCATGGTCTTCGAAACGTCGGGAGATAATTATAATATAAAAAAGCGATAAAATCCGAAAAAAGTTTTATTTCTAAATTAGTACATACATTACTAGTTTTTGCTCGCGGCTTCGTTCGCGTGAAGGAGTTTTCCAATATAAAAGTCCTACTATATATTTTCCGGGGATAGAAAGTCTATAACCTATAACCTTCCTAGGGTACTTAAACTATCTCCATACCAAATTTCATAAAAATCCGCTCAGTACATTTTAAAAAAATCGATAACATACATACAGACAGAAAAGGGAAGTTTGTTTTATAATATGTATAGATATACCACCCTGTACAAACACCCTGTATAAAAAAGCGGGATACGTTCAAACATTCCTATACAAACCAATGGTGAAATAATTCCACACAACAAAAACAATGAAAACGTAATGCCTTCGCATAAAGTATGCAGAATGCATATTGCTGGCTATTGATTCAATATATCGTTTTATGGTAAAATACAGAATACGTGGAAAAAATTATGCTCCTAGTTAGGGCGTGTGTACACTAAACACCCTTACTTAGTACTTTACTAAGAAAAATTTCAAAAACGCTCCTTCGCGAATCCAAGTATTACATAAACAAAGCTATAGAGAAGGGCAGAGTTTCTTGCCCGTTCTTCTCAGAGTTTCTTGCCCGTTCTTCTCTGGTGAAAACTGCTTTCCGAACTGGTGGTAGAGTTAATATTGACGGAATCTAAATAATGTATAACATTTTACAGATTCAAATAAATCATTTCATTTCATTTCATTATATATTTTCATTAAACTATAAGTCAAGCAACAATGTTTATAATAAGTTTACTATCACACGTATTGCAATACAAATTTTATAATCCAAAACCCTTGTAATTGGTTCCCGATGCTTTACAAGTAAGCTCGCCTCTTACCAAAACAAGCGACCATTTAGTTATTCAAAAATTAAAGCAACGGCAACCTATGTCGACATCCAGGAAATCATATACCTCTTACACGAAACAATGACCACATTATTATAAAAACCGATTATAAGGAGATGTTCACACAAACCCACTCCGCTTCCGCGTTGACGCATGGAACAACGGCCTAACAACTTGCGTGTTAAAACAGTTAACTATCTGATAAGTTCCAACGGTTAAACATAGCTTGGTTCACAATTAACCATTGAGATTGTTTAGATAAACCGCTTGAATGCAAATTAACTAAAAAAATAAGTGGCTAGTTGTATCCGACGGTGTTTGTTACTCTTTAGGCCTTTTTATATTGTTATTTAAATTTTATGGGTTGCCAGCGTTGGATAGCGTTGTACCAACATGTAATGGCCGATACTAATTTTTGGTGTGGATAGTTTGTCATGATAACGTCAATTAAAGTGACAAATACTATAAAATATTTTTTTAGGCTGGTCCCATTTTTTGTTTTTTTTTTTATCATCTGGCAACTAAATTATAGAACAGGTATCATGCTTTTATGGAACAACAGAGACGATTAATTACTTAATTAGTTCTTCATTGCGTGTTGTTTTAACTGTGGGTGCACCATAAATTGTAATGAAATATATGCCATTGATTGCTAATTGAGTTTAATTTTCATTGTTACAGCTGCTGCTAATGTCAATATGCTGCCAGAAAAGGAAGTGACATTTATCTTTTTGTATTAGAATTGAAAGTATGTATTAATATGTATAAAAAATGTAAATAAAATTTCAAAATACATATATTTTTAATTTATAAAAATATTAATATTAATAGTCTAGTTTAAAATTATTTATTTATTTATTTATTTCAATTAGAACGGATAAACCAATTACACTAATTAAGAATAAGTAATTGTTAATTGTTCTTCGTGGAAGATGAAGGCAAATCCATCATAACTAAGCGAGTCAGCTCTTATAAAATCAGTTTCATCAACCAATTTTGAACTAAAGTTTCAACATGAAAAAAAATATTTAAATTTTAAAGTAATCTGTTTTTTTTTAATTCATTTAAAATAATAATAAAGTAATAATTACGGTAGCAGAAACAACCAGTAGAACCAACAAAAAAAAACCTAAATATCTTCCGGAATAAAGTTGTAAATTAAATTAATTATTAAATATGGCGTTATCAAGTCGAAATGCTGTCAAATAAAAATAAATAATCGTTATAAAAAATGGTAAATTAGAGCATCTAAACTAAATGTCAAATTTCATCAGATAGTATGCGCTTTGACTAATTGCTGGTCATTTTGTAGTGGGTCGTAAAAAAGTTTATGGTCAAATTTTATGGCGAACTAAAATGGGGTCACCGGACTTCTATTATGTTCGTGTAATTTATGGTTACCGTAACAATGTTTAAAACGTTGCTCGGGTTAAATGATTAGAACTAATTTATTTTTTTATTTATCTGATTTTTTCAGCCAGAATTTTATTTGAAGATTTATTTCAATATGTGCATATATTTATAATAAATATTCATTTCATCTGTACACGGTTTTTTATGAGAGTGATTTTATAAATTAATATTTGAGAGTATATAAAAGTAATAAAATTAATATTAACGTAATTTAGTAACTTTTCATTAATTTCAAAATGGCGTCCCACGACTTATACATACCCTTTTATAACCTTCCCTTAACGTCTAAACACAAGAAGATTACAAGTCTATACGAATTTAATAAACTGAATCTATATTCAAATACATATATACGTTCTTTCGTTTTGCAAGAATATCTATATCAACTGTCAACGAACATCAGATTCTACGATCTCCGTCTTCGACTATGATAAACGCACAAAGGTGAAGGTCCCTAAAACGCTCCCTTTAATAGTCAATTAATGTTAATGAAGGCTTAATACACATCCCCCATTAACAGTTAGTTAGACGATGCCCAAATTACAGGGTCTGGTAGCGTTAACTCAATAATTTTGTGGCTAGTTTAACATCTGCTTCGTAAGTTTTTGTATGCCTACATAATTTTATAATTGTTGTTAAGATGAACCTTTTAATAACTATAAATTGTGTTTTATTTTGGTAGTATATTAAATCGGTAGGTCAATTTTATGTTTAAGTTAAATGTAGTTCGTAAATATTTAAATAAAAAGCATTTGTTGTTATGAAAATGGGATTCGAAATGTATTGTAAATAAAAAATAGTATAAAAATTGTATTTAATGCAATAGTAAAATCTTATTTTAGTTTTGTTAGAAGACTAGTAATTGACCAATTCAAGATGTCTAATAAGATCATTTGGTAAATAAAGATGTCAAAAATATTAATTTCGTATAGCATAGGGTGTTATTATTTAATGTAATATAATCAAGAAACCTTTATAAATATACGCTTTAAAGTATATACACTGAAAGTAAAATTATGTAAAACCATTTACCCTAGTTCGATACGCGGTTGAACTATTTTATGTCATAAAGACATCGTAGTAATAGATATTTAAAAACTACCTATGATCTTATTAATAAACAAAATCAATATTTTTTTATCTACTCGGTGTTAACCAGAAGTTTGAAATTGTTTCTGGTAAACACATAGCAGCTTTTATATCCGCCCGGATAGCGAACCAACGTACACAAGGTTTTTTTTTCTCAAATGAATCACATAAGTTTTTATTTCTAAATCAAGAAGGGGGTCAAGTGTTTCTCATAGGGTGCGGGGGGGGATCGAGGTTCCGCTATTTGATACGTAGACCCTCCTAGTGTATCACATTGGGATTTACGCGAGGTGTTAAACCCCGCCATAGTGGTCAACGTAAGTTTGTCGCGTTCCGGTTCTAAGACCAGCATAATTGTGTCGACTGTCGAGGGGTAATCATCTCTCGTCAGTCGACATTCTATTCGACCATCACTTACCAGCAGGTGCAGAGGGGTCACGATTCCGTGCCAACAAAAAAAAATCGATTTATATAGGGGACTTAATTTAGCCGGCGAAATGTCATATTACACTGCCCACCCCTGAAAATGGCCGTGATGTATAATTTCTGAGACACCTAAAATATCGTTATACAATGCCTAAGTGAACTCGATAAACATAATTTAAGGGTCGGAAGTAAACCAAAATAATCGCTTTCACTCCGCATATATTAACATATTTGATACTTATAAATATTTAATGGTCGACCTATAATTAATGGCCTCAGGTATAATGCAAACGGTCGTTTAATCTAAAGCAAAAGGTGGTCAAATTGATAGTACAAAATTGCACTAAGTAACTGGAGTTGATGCAATTGGGATGACTTATTTTTGGAATCAATGAATGAACAAAAAACATACTTTTTTATTTCAAATTATACTCGTATAGGTAATTTATGTAATTTTTGAATTTCCAGGTGTTTTTATTGCTGACTGTACTTGTTTTATGCGAATTATATAAACAATATTTAATTGGTTACGTATTTAGGGTTACTAGAGTCTGATTAACATGTTCGATGGCCAAAGTATCTTAGTGTATCTATATACATATATAGATGATGTTTTACTCTAACCGCCAAAGCTATACTATTGAACACCAGGGCCTGTAGGCAAGACGCCTTTCTACAAAAATTATATGGGAGTTCCATATCCAATCGATTACTCTATCGCTTGCATGTCATTCTTAAATATTCGTTTTTTTTTACCGTTAGCAATTGTAAAAAGGGTCTAGATTAAGGGCTCAATGAGTATGACTTGTATATTATGATGAAACTACGTTATAAAATGTCCTACTCTCAAAATATAGTAAGGTTAGAAAAAAAAATAGTCTATATCTAAGAAAACCTTTCGCAACATCTTCATGGTTGAAATATCAAAAATATAAAGGTACTACTTAGAACGTAGTTTTAATCTTTGCATTAGCTAACCACATGCAAGTAAGCCATCAACATAGTATTCATACGATACGCGTCAAATTTTTTCAATCCCACTTTCTATAATTAACCTAATTTATTACCTATAAAGCTACATCTTCGCTTGAGATCTTCACGGTAGACTGCAACCATATAAATTAAAAGCAAACAGATAAAGCTGACAATGTATATCTTAATGGGTTTTAATGCGGTAATACATAAACAATAAAATTAACAAAGTCGTAGATAAAATTATCTAATACTGATACGTGTAACGGACGAATAATCTCGAAATTTTAATGGGTTTTGTATGCAAATTTTCTTGATAGTAATGTGAAATATACACACATAGCTTGTAGATCTGATGGCCGTTGGGGCGGAAAAGTTCTGGAGTGGCGACCACGAATCCGGAGATGCAGCGTAGGCAGGGCCCCCACGAGATGGACCGACGATCTGGTGAGGGTCGCCGGAGTCCGATGGATGAGGGCGGCCCAAAACCGGTCCCTGTGGCGCTCAATGGGGGAGGCCTATGTCCAGCAGTGGACGATTCCCGGCTGAAATGATGAATGTTAAATTGTTTTTCGAATGACGACGAGCGAAGAAAATATTTGGATGAATTGACCTGAAAAATTTGGACAAAAAGAGAGGTTATCGCGTTTTCTCTAGAGCTAATAGGCGAAGTGTCCATACAATTAGATTCCTTGGGACTTTCCTTTCGTAATGTAGAATATAATAATTAATAGACCGATCTGCAGACTGCATTTATTCATATTGTTAGCACTTAGTAGTTTCGGGTTACTTTTTCGAAAATTTCACCATAGCTCAGATTCTAGACTAAGGGAAGGATGGAGTAAGTAGTGCGTCTTTTAAATTAAACTATTTTACGAATTTTATCGCGGTTTTAATATTTTACTTTTCTCCCGACGTTTCGAAGACTTTGCAGCCTTCATGGTCACGGGGGGGACTGAGGTGTTGTTCATCCACAAAGTCAGAGTTACAATATCTGATATCTGATCTATAGTGGGTCTTGGTAGGCAATAGCTTGGTTGTGTCTCTGACAATGCTTTAGTCCATGAGTGATGGATGCTGCTTTCCATCAGGCGGACGGTTACTCGTTTGCCTACTAAGGTAATAAAAAAAGTATAACTAAATGCCATCATCTAGATAGTAGGTCCCACGAACAAACTGACCACTGGGTTATTTAAGACTACTGCAAACTATAAGTGTGAAAGTAATGTATTAATTTATTTAGAAGAACAATAAGTCACTATTGTAAGCATAATGAGACTATTGCTAATATTTCACTGACTGCTTCGGGGTATAGTTGTATTACGGTAGATCTGCAGTGCTGATTCGGGTTTGATCTCCGAGTCAGGCAAATATTGGGTTTTTCTACTCAGTATCAGCCCGGAGTTCAAAATTTGTGCCCCATATCATATCATGGAATACACATGGCGAAAAGTGGATGCACCAGTTTTGCTTCTGCCTACCCCTTCGGGAATGTAAGCCGTGAGTATGTGTGTGTCGTCATGTCAAGATGACGTATGTATAGGTAGAGCAGTAGCTTGCAATGCTTTATAATTAAAAATTCTATCTGACGATGTTGTTTAAGGCAGCCATAATGTTATTAGAATCGGTGTGGCTTTTCTCTCCATTTATAATTCTTTATTTATTTATTACTTTGAATGACTAGACGAACCTGCCGTTTGCCTGATGGTAAGCGATACGACCGCCCATAAACAGTAGAAACCTTGAATAAAAAAGTATTGATTGGTATTCCACTGTCGCCATCCTGAGACATGAGATTTCAAGTCTTATTATGTCCAGTATCCTGTCTATAATGCAATTCCGGAATATTTAAAAAAGGAAACCGTCAAGCCCTGAATTTGCAATACATTGTAACCTTTTCAAATGATAAGAAGTAGGATATTATTAGTGCTATAAAGATAAACATCCATATACATAATGATGGCAAGTCGACTGACGGCCTAATGTGACAACATAATTGTTGGTGAAATGTTACCTAAGGCTGTCCGCGGACGAGCAAATAAGGCCCGCTGTACACGCTCATTCGACGTCGAGCTGTCGTCAGTAAATCAATCAAGGGACAACTGTGTACTTATTAGTACTGAATGGTGACTTTTTAATTTTTTAAATTTACGCTGTAAAAAATACTAATTCATATGTCAAACACAGTATGAAGTTTCTTTGGAATGAATTTACTATTGCTACTTGATGGAAACTTTACTTAGAGTTTTTAGGAGATAACTTGAAGTCTTTATCATATTTGGTATCTATGACTGCAAGTTATTATTGTAGGGTATCTACTAAAACATTAGAACTCATTAAGGACCTCTACCCTGCAAATGACCTTGAGCGTTCCTTCCACATTTTTTCAGCGCACGATTGACGGCGGGTATATGAAAAAAAAATACAAATAATTGCATAAAAAAATCAATTTTTGGTCTTTTCGAACTTTTTAAACTACCAAAATATTCCCTTTTAAATTATTTACTTGATAGTATAGGTTGCAAATTAAAATAATGTGTACTTAAAAAAGAGAGGTACCGACTACCGAATTAAAAATTTTAGTGGCATTATTATAAAGTTAATGACACAATATCAACATTATAAAATAATGAAACGACCAAAATTATAATAAAATGTAAAAATATGGTGTAGAATTTTTTCTATATGTTTAATAAAGGAGTTAAATAGTTTTTAAAAACACAGTTAGCGCGCCCTTTCGCTGGGGGGAATCTTAAGGGAATATTTGGTGTCCATATCCGTTAATTTAAAAATTTTCGAAACCCCGAAACATGTTATAAAGGCATAGTTATAATTGTAAATACATCTTATTATAACAAAAATATACAACAAACAAAAAATTTACAAAATATCATGCAGTAGTTAACTAGGACAATTATTAAATAAAAAGTGTCAGTAGAAATAATTGAAGGACAATAACAATGAGTTAAACTACTAAAACTACGAACTTATCGACTTCGATATGTTGCATATTTTTTTTTATGATACTATACTTAAAGTATTATTTTTCCTATATTCATTTATTAGTAGGTTTTCCAGAAGACTTAACACTAATAATAATAATATCAGCACTGTATTATATACTGTCCCACTGTTGGGCACGGGCTTCCTACTGAGAGGGATTAGGCCTTAGTTCACCACGCTGGCCTAGTGCGGGTGGTGGTGGTAGACTTCACACACCCTCGAAAATTCCTATAGAGAATTACTCAGGTATGCAGGTTTCCTCACGATGTTTTCCTTCACCGTTAAAGCAAGCGATAATTCACAAAGAATACACACATCATTTTAACAATAAGATTACAATAATTTAAATATTATAACTTATAGGTATAATGTAAGCCCAAGTTAGGACATTATTATATTATAACCAGTGTCTAAATTAGGCCTGTCAGATTTCTACTTTTTTTATACGGGAGCAGCAAACTTATCTAAGCGGCGATAGCCTAGTTGTGTGTGGAACGGACTGCCAAGACGAATGTCCGCAGGTTCAAATCCCAAGGGCACACACCTCTGACATTTCTAAAAAATCATGTGTTATTCTTTGTGAATTTATCGTTCGCTTTAACGGTGAAGGAAAACATCGTGAGGAAACCTGCACATCTGAGAAGTTCTCTATAGGAATTTTGAAGGTGTGTGAAGTCTACCAATCCGCACTAGGCCAGCGTGGTGGACTAAGGCCTAATCCCTCTCAGTAGTAGAGGAAGCACGTGCTCAGCAGTGGGTAAGTATAAAATACAGGGCTGATGTTATTATTATTATTATAAACTGATCCTTCTGCATCTAATAGTAAGTTGGGGTCAAATAGAATGTCATCCGCCGAGAGATGATGAAGAAGAAAAAGCAGGGAAGCAGAATATAATGAATCTTAAGATGAACAATCACAAACGCACATCACTTGTTTAAATCGTAGATAAACAGCAATAAATATAAAATCAAATTGATTCGTCGTTTGACTGACAATATTTTTCTATGGATTTTTTTGCTGGTGGTAGGATATATTTTATATCCGTCCGGTTAAAACCCACTATAGTGGCCGACGTAAGTGTGTAGTGTTCCGGAATCAGCCTGTGTATGTCTGGTTCCAACAGGCCGGCATAATTGTGTCGACTGTCAATGGATAATCATCTCTCGTCAGTCGACATTCTATTGGTCCCCACTCCACTTACCTTCAGGTGCAGTGAGGCCACTTCGTCGTGCACATGTAAAAATAAATCTCGGTTATATTTACGTTGCTCACTGTCTAGGTAAGTTAATAAATCAAACTCTCACCTCTAGTTGGCAATCATCATCGTCATAATCTCAGCCGTGAGAAATCCACTGCTGAACATAGGCCTCCCCCAAGGATCTCCACGTCGACCTGTTGGAAGCGGCCTGCATCCAGCGACTTCCTGCGACCTTAGCCGGGTCGTTCGTCCACCTTGTAGGCGGGCGTCCGACATACCTCTTGCCTGTACGTGGCCTCCACTCTAGAACTTTTCGACCCCAACGGCCATCGGTTCTTCGAGCTATGTGCCCGGCCCACTGCCACTTCAACTTGCTAATCCTAGTTGGCAATAATTTTGCTTAAATACTTCATCAAGTTCAGTAGCAAGAACTTTTATTTCTTCTTCAATCTCTATGATTCCATTGCACTTAAATTAACATATTAATTTCCAACCTTTCATCAACTTTCTAAGTCACTTGACCCTCCATGGTCAATGGCCATAAATAAGATAGTGCAACGAAATATACATTTTAATTTGCGTTTAATTATCTATAATTTATATGAATATTGCGAGATATCATTAAATTTAAGTCTATAGATATTATTAAAATTACGCAAACGACGAAAATTGGTACTATAAAATTTGGAACATGAATCCAGGGACCCAGATTCGGTTCGACTTTCATACACATACACACACTCACATATCAATACGCATTAATCCCCGAAGGGATATGCATAGGTGCAACCAGGGCTCCCACTTTTCGCCAAAGTGGTCCGTCCGATGATGTGATGGGGGCGAGCTTATCGCCATATCGGGTACAAATTCCAGACTTCAGGCTATTACTGAGCAGAAAAACCCAAATACCTATCTCTTTGCCCAACCCAGGATTCAAACCCAGGAGCTCAGATCACTGCTGTATCGCGCATGCAGCACAACTACGCCAACGAGGCAGTTTTCGACTTTCATTGACGATTAAAACAAAGGAATAACACGTATTAGTGAAGAAACTATAACATATCATTTTCAGTCGTAGACGACTGATCTTACAGACTAACCGACTAATGTCGGACAGCAATCGTTACCGACAAAAATCGGTCATGTTCGACGTTAAGATTACAACATTTCAAGATAACCTATCTATAATTTATTCCTATATTTATTACCACATGGTTATTTTATAGTAATCTTGTTACTCTAAAGAGGCGATCCATTACGATAGACATCGATGTTAAAATAAAAAAATAAACAGCCTTTAAAATAAAGGAAACATGTTAAACTTCAATAATTGATTAATATTTTTTGCGTATCGTCACACATGTAGGCATACGGTCTTAACTTGTTCGTTTACCATCTAACCGGTATTCGCCTTATATGGGTATTATCGATTTTCTTGACACGACAAAATGTCAACAACGATAGGTGACAAATTATTGTCCATCGCAATTTTTATGTCAGCTCGTAAAGTATTTTTACTGGTGTTTTATATACCATATGCTCATCGAGGATATAAGACGAAGCAGTGACCACATTTAAATGACACTAGCAGGGAGAGGAAGCTATTTTTAGATCAACTTACATCGGAAAAAATAACCTTAAGGTCCCTAGAAATGAACAAAACAATCGTTTATCATAATAATTTCTTACTCAATACGATTAAAATTACCACAAACAATAATACTCCATTATACCTACCCATAAGCATATGTTAAGCACAACATTTATATTACCAATATGGCTGACGAAAACAGAAAGTTTTTTATTGAGTCATCACACTATCAAACAATTATCGAAAGGTCTCGGCTAGACTTTCAAATAAAATTCATAAATAAAAAACAAAATACAAAATTAATCATATCTTCAACATTGTAAAATATCAATTGCTTGAACTGGTCACAACGTGACGTAATTACTGTAATAAATTTAAAAAACAATATGGCGCAGGCAAGATGGCCGCCGCGATAACCGATCGCAAGGAGTAATAAACTGTTTTTAATGACGCGACGGCCACCTGCACGAATTTGTCTCCGAGGCATTGTTGGCTGGCATTTAATTTTGTGAAAGTACGTACATATTGTAAAAGTTTGTTGTAATTAAGTAAATTGGGCCGTGTTCGCGCTAATAAAAATGCTTATTTATAAACTTACCCACGATAATGTGTCCGCATCAAGTGTTTACTTTGCCTTAGCTGAGTAAACGTACCGAACATAATAACCGACTCATAATTCCATAAAGGTTGACTTATACTTATAGGTATCGAAGAAACAGAAAATGGATTCCATTGTGTATTCTAAAGTAACAATTTGTAACAAATATGGCAAATATCGACGTCGGCATATCCATGTAACAATTAACTTTGTAATAAATAAATATCATGACTTGATGAGTGTTTCATAGAGCTAAAAATTACTTTTACTAAGTATTGCTCGCGACTTCGCCCGCGTGAATAAGCTTTCTCACTATAAAAGTACCGAAATTACGATTCATAGCATCACATGTAAGAAGCTAGAGCCATCTACATATAAGATTAGATTAAAATATCCATTGTTTCCAATAGGAGTAAATTTCTGGGACAAAAGTAGCCAATGTGTTAATCTAGGACATGCTCTATCCGTGTGTCAAAAGTCAATCAAATCCGTTCAGCTGTTTCGGCGTTAACTTCGAACAAACATTGAAATATTTTCGCTTAAAAGTTAAATATAATATTAGTACGGTAAGAAGTAATATAAGCAAGTAATAGGAATGCCTACATTTGAATTGGATGTCCAATAACTAATAATTAATAATAATCCAGTCATAATTCAAGAAATATTTAAAATTTACCCGTATCAATGTGCACAATATTTGGAAAAATAGTTTATCGAATTGAAGACCTCACCACCACCGTATTAATTACTCCGATTTCAAATTTCACTCGTATGAAAATTTATTTGATTATCTATTTTGTGAGCATCTAAATGAACTGCTCTAAACAGCAATAAAAAGAAAACAATTGTAATTTTTCTCTTTTCTGTGTATCATGTACTGTAGTTTATACCTTAAACTAATTTTGAAAAGAGCAACAATAGTTTCATGCCCGTTCTTCGCTGGTGAGAATTGCTTTGCGAACTGGTGGTAGAATTAATATTGACGGAATCTAACTAATGCATAACATTTTACAGGTTCAAATGAATTATTTCATTTCATTTCAAAAAGTAAAAAATAAATAAATAATATTATCTGCTCATCTTTAAAATTACTTGAGGTGCCCAATCTTAATCGATACCTCGATAAACCATCAAGTATAAGGTAATAAACACACTTTAATAAAACATCTTAGATATCTTATTAAAGTCATCGGACCGGACCTCTCACCCCTTAGCCGCGATTCCACTCGAGATCTCGTTTAATCGAATAGAAATCGATTCTTTGGCACTGATGTAGCGAAAACGATTTATACTTGAACCTTGGTAATTGTGTGATGCTCTGTGTGTGCCTTAATATCATTCATTTGAATGTATAATTTAAAATGGAGACTAATTACTTTTATGCATTTATTTTTAACCTTTTTGATGTCTATTAATATTAAATATGATCAGTTTTTGGACCATCAGAATCTGTACTAACTCAAACATTAACTATCAATCTGAATCAAATCAACAAAATTTGAAACAACGGTCTAATTCTAACAGTATTTCTATTGTAAAAATATACTACTATAGGCGAGAACTTACAAAGTACCTATATTACATTTTCGTGTATCGCATAATTTTGCAACTACCGTCCATTTTGGCGAGCGATAGTATAAAACAAAATGTTTTTATCTACACGACATAATACAAGTGAAATAAACAACAAAACAAAAGAAAATAAATATTATTCAAATTCTGGTAACAAAATGCTAAGTTCTAATTACGATTTTGTAGTAAATCATGATGACAATGAGTCTAAAACTGTATCACAAAGTTTATAAAGTAAGCTACGACAAATGTGAATCAAGCTTGATGCAAGTTACGAAAAGTTAATAAAGCATAATTTGAAACAAATTTTAATTGTATTTAATAATAAAGATACTAATATCATTATGTTAGTAAAAATACAATTACCGCTGACAGCAGACAAAGAATGTGCCCTTAACGCAACGACCGATAATAAGCTAGCGAAAAAAAATAATTTGCGGAACTCCAAAAATAAAGAGGTGGCGTACGAAAAATTGAATTAATTAGCCCATCAACAGGTGGGCATGATAACTCTGTTACGACTTCCAGGCGGGTTTAATAATTCCATTTGTACTCGCGTCCGGAGAGTTTTAACGATTTCGAATTTCTTACATCTACTAAATCGTGGATGTGGTGTACTAAGACATCTTTTTTAAATTTCTGTCCAGGGTATAGGGGCTCTGATTTCTTTTTAATCCTTTCCTTCTTATATTTGTTTTCTTTTTAAAGTATATCGCAATTTGCAATGCTGATTTTAGACGACTCACTCATAATATTTAGGCTTAGAATAATTTAGATTTTCTCTTATAACTCAAGTTCACTTGATTGAACGAAGGTACTAGAAGTCCGAGTTCGTATAGAAATAACTGACCTTTGTCAAGAAATTAAATAATTTGACAATAATTGCAATAATTTCAACGGTCCAATTAATGGAAATTTAAAATTATACGAAACTCATTCTTAAGTGTAATAGTTTAATGTGGTAATTCGTGTTGGTATATAATTGGCAATTATCATAGTTAAAGCATTTTTTGCCGCAAAACCTCGATCTGAATTGCTCCTGTGAATTCCAGTTATTGTAAAATTGTTCTATTCTGGGAAGATGTTTTTCAAAGCGTTCCAACAGCCTTGAACTAATTTAAACGTTAACACTATAAATAAATGTGATTACTTTTGTACCTTAGTTAAAGTAAGTCAAGGGTAACTGAAAAATATACTTTTTTATATCATTAGACTTATTGTTAGAGTATGTAATTCTCATACAATTGTTATTAAAGAGAGACGTCTTACCCAGGGCCTAATGAATCTTTTCACTAAATGGAAATTTTATGTTGAAATAAAACTATTTTACAGATTTTATCACCATTTTTCAAGACTTTGCAGTCCGCCCTGTGACCACGAAGCACCAGTCTTCGAAACGCTTGGAGAAAATTACAATACAAAAAACCTTGATAAATACGATATTAAATAGTTTTATTTGGATTTTCAACATTTACGTGAACATAAGAAATCATTATTAGATTGTAGGACTACTCAGATATAAATTTAATTTATATCATTGTTGAATCGTTGTATAGCAACATTTATAAATCATTAATTAAATATAACCTGATATTTGGAATGTTTGTTACCCTGCTCTTTCTTATCGCTCCTGCATTTGTTTCTTTTATTCAATATTTTATTGTTTATGGAATATTTTTTTTTAATTTATCTTCAGTTTTCAGATATTATTCATAACAAGACTAACGACAAATTGTTCAGCGAATTTCAAATAACCACTATACATGAATACCCACAAAGTCAGATGAATTGTAAGCGAGTTGACAACTTATAAATATATTAACAAGATATTGCTACATGACAGAAGAAAGGCTGCCACCAGGAGAAACGTAACAAAAAGTCAGTTTAACATCAATTTTAACAGCTCAGCATACCCAAATCTCACCAAATACCAACTACAAAAATTTCGCTCCTCGTAACCTCATCCGAACCGCCCCAAACGTTCCTTTTTTGTCTCAATTTACTTAAAGATTGCATTTTGTCCCCGTGCGAAGCGTAATTAGTGATTAGTCTGTTCCTGATTACCGCTAATGTCCCATGAATTGTTGCCGGTTTATCGCAGTCGCCTCTAATTCGAAACAATTCTTTATATTCCTTTTCCAATTTGTCGTCTGGATTAACGAGGGCCGTGTTATCTTTTGTATCTATTGAGAGTAAGGAATGATGCAGGTTAGTGTACATAGTTTAGTTACGTTACATTTTATTGTGGCATCTATGTTCTATGTTGAAGGGCTCCTTGTGCCGCACTTAACCCGTAGTAGGTCGGGTCGTTGGGCGTGGTATGCCAGCTATGGGTCAGCCAGCCTAACTCCTTCGAGAAGCGCAGGATCTTCCTGGTTCCTGCACAGGCCTCTCGGAGTCACCCCGGTGTACCGAAGATTTCAGCCCGTTGTGTAGCTACACCTTCGCATTCCAGGATAACGTGGGAGGCTGTTTCGTCATCCGACAGAGATTCCCTGCCAAGGGACAATTCCCTTGCCAGGGAATCTCTGTCTCCCCAATTGGGAAGGGATTTATTCTGGCATTAGAAAATTAATTAAATTAAAGATGTGAGCTATATAGAGGTATTTGAGATTGCACAATTATCTATAGGTGTCTTAGTTCAGGGATTGTTCTTTGCTGAATAACTGCTTACTTAATTTTGATAATCATTTATGAAGGTTAGTGCTCGAACTTCTGATTGTTATAATAATATACTATATGCTATTGTTATTTTTATACGTGAAAAAAAAGGAAAAGTGCCCTCACTGCACATGGTAAGTCGAGTGGGGTTCAGTAGAATGTAGACTGACGAGAGATGATTACTCCTCGCCAGTCGACACAATTATGCCGGCCTGTTGGAACCGGGTAAACACAGGCTGATCCTAGAAAGGGACACAATTAAGACTTACTTAGCTTTTGCTCCGGAATAAAAGTAGCATAGTACTCAGGAATTTTTTAGCTTGCTTTTACTAAAAGAATTGTCTAGATCGATTCTGTAGATCCTGGGATTAGCCTCTACAAACCTACAAACTATTTCTCTTTATAATGTTTGTGTAAATTATCCATGTTTTTGATTGTTGATAGTTCAAATTATTATAAATGCAATTTATCCCAAATCAGTATAGTTAGCAAACATTAATATTCAAACAAATAATAGACTACAATCTTTGACATGAATACTGTATTCTTAGACCTGAAAGTATTTAAAAAACAAAACATACTCCTGATCTTGTACATTGCGTAAGTGCTCGTAAAAATGACTTATATGACATTGTTCGCAGGGCGTACGCGGTGGCAGCTTCGGCAGCTTTCCTGGGAGCCGACCGAGGTTTTCTGTTGCAGCTTCTGGAGAGCTAAACGGCTAGTATGTAATTAAATGTGTAATTGGGTAAATAGTCCTCAAGGTGGAAAATTGAATTATATTGATTATAATTGATATAAATTTGATTTAAAAATCTATAAGTAAACTGCAGCTTTTATCAGATATATTCATTTGTGTAAGAATTACAGCCTCAAGAATAATCTTTTTTATTTATTGTAGTATATGTTTTACTGTAATGCGTTATATTCATGGTAATAATATTTGTAGTTATTCTTATGGCAAAATAAATAATTTATTTTCTGTATTACTGTTATTTTATTTCGTAAATTTTCCTAAAAAAGACGACTATAAAGTCACGGAGCACTTATTTTCTTAACATTAAGACTTAGTTTAACGTCTAAATTATAAACACATAAAAACTATACAGTATCGATTGACAATTAATATATCTTATGCGGTACGGTTACAGTAGGTAATAAAAAAGTGTATTTTTGAGTATTTCAACATATTTTAAACTTGAGGTAAGTATTCATTGAATTTAGAATATGTATAGTACAAAAAAAGTCTAATCTATAATCACCTGATTAATATACTTACTTCTTGGTTCGCAAATATAAACACGTGACTACATCAACAAAGTATTTTAACAAAATTTTCTATTTAGTATTACGTATCAGCGGGTTGGCGATAAAATTTATGATCCGCATTTGTGCGATTTATAGCCTCGGAGTGACTGGGGTGACTTTTACCCTCACGTCTTTCCCCGAGCAAATATGTTTCGCTCAGTTTGTTTACTGAAAACATCGTCTCACGATAAAGATTCGACACCTTAGCATACTGATGGAAATTGCAAAAAGGGTTTTAAAATGTACAAATATAATTTGTATAGATGATTTAGAAAGTAAAAATGTATATTACACTGTCTTTTATATAAGTTTTTTTTGAATATGAAAGTAAACAATCAAGTCAGCATAATTGTGTTGATTGGCAAGGGATATTTCTCATTAATACACACTCTATCTAGACCCACTCCACTTACAGGTGCAGTGGGGTATCTATACCATGTTTTATAAAAACATTCTAGAAATGAATCGCAAAATACAGCATATAATGCTACCATATATTACTGTCATCCAGTTTTTTTTTATAAGTACACGACATAGTGAACCCATTGCAATTGATGGTAAGTGTAGTGGTATGCAATAGACTGTCGACTGACGGGAGATGATTCCTCTCGACAGTCGGCACAATTATGCCGGCTTGTTGGATATACACAGGCTGATCCTGGAACGGGACACACTTACGTGGGCTACTATGGCGGGTTTTAACATCTTTTGTACAGTGATTGCTATCGGGGCGGATATAAAATATATCCACCAAACATCGTTATCTCCAGTATTTAAACTGATTAAAATTTTCAATGATTATGAGGTATACGTGCTTCCCTAATGGATTCTCGTGTAAAGGGAGACTATACCATATAAATATCATAATTACGTACTTTCATGAATTTTAGTTAAGATATATAGAGATCTGGTTTTGGTTGACTGTCTGTAGCATGATTCAAATTGAAGTGATTGGAATTCTTACGATACTATTGTTATTGATATACTGAGTGAGATTGTTGTTTGATACTTACCATCACGTGCAAAAGTCTGATATCTTTGCAAATATCAAAAAAACAGTCAAAGAAAAATTTCCTATAATTTCTATCATCACCATCTCAGCCACAGGAAGTACACTGCTGAACATAGGCCTCCCCCAAGGATCACCACGTCGACCTGTTGGAAGCGGCCTGCATCCAGCGACTTCCTGCGACCTTAGCCAGGTCGTCCGTCCACCTTGTAGGCCTTGTAAGTATAATTTCTATACAATAAAACAATTCCTAGATCACAATTCACCTAAGTTTTCCAAACAGCGTGTATTAGACTTTTATTAGAATTTAATGGTAAGCATTGTATTCAAATTAAAGAGAGAATGTCTCAATACTAATATAAGAAGGGTATTACTGGAGTAGATATATATATAAACAACCGTAAAATAACAAGTTTGGGTTCCACTGGTAGATATGCGACGCGATCAGCGGAAACATAAAAAAATAATGTCATTCAACTACCTCTAAATTGATATTTCAATAAATTTATTATAAACTAGCTTTTGCTCGCGGCTCCGCCCGCGTTATAAAGTTTTTCAGGCTAAAGTTTTCCATTATAAAAGTAGTAGTTTCCCGGGAGCCTATGTTCTTCCCAGGGTTTCAAACTGTCTCCATACCAAATTTTATCTTAATACGTTGGATAGTTTTTGAGTTTAAGACGTTCAGGCAAACGGATGCAGCGGGGGACTTTTGTTTTATAATATATTTTTTAGAACTTTTTAAGAGGAATAATCCCGACATACATCATTGTTGCATAACTTTAACCGTTTACGCAGCGCACGCAACGGAAGCTCTCAAAACGAATAAATTGTCCCCGTATTTGTAACATGTTTCATTACTGCTCCGCTCCTATTGGTCATAGCGTGATGATATACAGCCTATAGCACCCCATAAATAAAGGGCTATCCAACACAAAACGAATTTTTCAGTTCAAACTGGTAGTTCCTAAGATTAGCCATTACTACTCCGCTCCTATTGGTCATAGCGTGATGATATATAACTTAGAGCACTCCACGAACAAAGGGCTATCCAACGCAAAAAGAATTTTTCAGTTTGGACCGGTAGTTCCAGAGATTAGCCATTGCTGCTCCGCTCCTATTGGGTATAGCGTGATGATATATAGCCTATAGCAATCCACAAATAAAGGGCTATCCAACGCAAAAAGAATTTTTCAGTTTGGACCGATAGTTCCTAAGATTAGTAAACAAATATAATGAGAAAGCTTCGAACTGCTAAGCTATCGGGAGTTACACGTGTCATTGTGAGTCAACCATAAAAGATAGACATATGCTGTCGTGGGATATTTTTTACATAATTTTAAGGAGAACATTTCCGTCATACATGATTTCTATGTAGCTTTAACCATTAAGGTTGCACACGCGACGGAAGCTTAAAAAATGGAGTAACTTCTCCCGTTTTCCCAACATTTCCCTTCACTGCTCTGCTCCTATTAATTGTAGCGTGATGAAAAGTATACTATAACCAGCACAGGAGTATGAAAAATAATTGTACCAAGTTTCGTTAAAATCCGTCAAGTAGTTTTTGTTTCTATAACGGTTATACAGACAGACAGACAGACAGACAGGCAGACAGACAGACAGACAGACAAAAATTTTACTAATTGCATTTTTGGCATCAGTATCGATCCCTAATCACCCCCTGATAGTTATTTTTGAAATATATTTCATGTACAGAATTGACCTCTCTACAGATTTATTATAAGTATAGATTACTGTAGCCAGTGTAACTACTGGACATAATGAGACTTAACATCTCATGTCTGAGGATGGCGGGCGTAGTATACCAAACAGTACTTTGTAATTTATTTTGCTAGATGGTGTTTCTACTGTTTATGAGCAGTCGTATCGCTTACCAACAGGCGAACGGCAAGCTCGACTCGTCATTCAAAGCAATAAATATATATAAATTCTTCTACCATCCTACCTTCACCTTATTCCACTGGAATGTGGGGTCACAACACACCTTTTCACTCATGTTATAAAAACTATAAGGCCTAGGTTTTACGATCGACTGCCTGTCCAAGTCAAAACCCCCCGGGGATCCTAGTTCATGATGAAATTAAAGGCTATAAAATTTCCATTAACATGTCAATAATGTGATATATTTTTAACCTAAGCTGGAGCGTGTGTTGATGCGACCACAGTTATGACCAAGGTCTGATCGTGTATAAGATGACACCACACGGGACGTAGCATGTGACAAGCTTATTCATGTTTGTGGCTGCAATAGGGCAATGTGAACTTATGATTATTAGTTGTGTTGTACCGTCGAATGTAGTACTAGGAATGAACGCTTAAGATTATTTAGTCAAGCTAAGTCAGTCTTCCTGTAAATTAAAATCAATGTGATAATCAATACGAACTACATTTTTCTTAAACAACTTTCTCGTGTTTCCTTGTTTCTGTATCTCTGTTTATTGTAGTTATGATCATCATCCCTCCTTACAATTCGAACTCCTTCAGGCATAGTGTCAAGAAGTAATCAAGCATTCCGACATAGCTGTGACAATCGTTTAGGGATGCTCAATATTTGGGATTCACTTCCATTAGGTGCAGTGAGTCTTGCCGAGTTGTCGTTAAAATATATCTAACTATAGCATATAGCAAGGATGTCGCAGTATACAGCCAGCTTTAGAAAGAAAATGTTTTCCCCGTCCTTTGTTCCGCAGGGTAGCAGATACAGTGGCGTTCACACACGAATGCGTCCCTTTTTAATCCGCCCCGGGTTTTTCTTTGGCAAAGGAATAACGCGCCACCGACGTTAAGGCTAAGTTGTTTGAAGGGAAAGTATGAATGCGGTAATAAGAATATTTGATGTTCGCTTGGATTGTTTTTGAAATGTAGAGTTTGAGATTTCGGAATGTGACTTGCAGTGGTTATGATGAAGGTGTAATAGAATATTTCAAAATTCAATTGAAGATGTTGTGGATTTATTGCGTTACAAAAAGCCGGGTTTATATTTAAAGATAGTATTAGTGAAAAACAGTAGTCCCTCCAGTTTGGCCCTTCAAATTACTTAAATAAAAGTATGTAACAATTATCGTTTAGAAATGGCTGGTGGAAGGATATGTTTTACATCCGCCCGGATAGCGAGGTACACAAGGTGTAAAAACCCGCCATAGTGGCCCACGTATGTGAGTGTGTTTCATTCCGGGATCTGCCTGTGTACACCTGGTTCCAACAGGCCGGCATAATTGTGTCGACTGTCGAGGGATAATCATCTCTCGTCAGTCGACATTCTATTGGACCCCAATTCACTTACTATGAAGCGCAGTGGAGGTCACTGCCGTATCCGTACAAAAAAAAAACTCAATTGATACCATTACTCTTACTGACGAGACGAGACTGGAGACAAAGACAGAGACTCGAGAGACGAGACTGAGGTGCTCACCTCAGAGGTTTATCTAGTACAAATTAACTTTTCACTTTTTATAGAATTGGTTAATTATATTTATTTCTTAAATTCTATATTACGAAGGGGAAGTACGATTATGTTATAAAATATATTTTAATTAATTACTTTTAGTATTGTATCATCTATTATTAATCGACATTGGCGTAATCACCGATAAATAAACAACCGATAAAAGCCGTAATATAAAAGGAGAGGGAAGTATGAGTATCTTGACCAGGTAAATAAAAGACCAGCTGTAAAGGCGCCACTTTTATGTTTTGTTTGAAAGTTAACATTCTCAGTACAAGTGTTTAGTTCCGTACTCTACAGGTGAACAATGCCGTATCCAACAGGCCGACATAATTGTGTCAACTGGTGAGACACAACCATCTCTCCTCAGTCGACACTATATGGACTCTATTACACTAACCATCAGGTGCAGGTAACTTTGCCGCGTTAAGAAAAAGTAAGGTATTCATATTATTTTTGTTTCGTAATGCTAACATATACAAGGATTTTCTGTTACTTATTTTATTATTTAATTTTATTATATGTAGTGATATGTCGCAATTTAATCACAGGCTAGCTTTATATTTCTTAATGAAAAGATTTTAAGAAGATTTTAAAATAAGCGGGGTATCAAAGGGTCCTTTACCTTATAAATGTATTATGAGACAGCTTCCATATGTCCCTATCCTACTCTGATATGAGGTCGGTATACTTTTGAAGCAAAATGCAGGAAGAATTAATCTTTTATTATAACCTACCTACCTAAACTACTTAAAATAATATCTCCTCTTTAACTATACAATCCAATCTAGGGATATAAGTACATGACGATATATCTAATTACCATTCATATAATTAAAAACTCTCACATCAATAAACGTCTGCTTTTTTAAATAGTATGACTCAAAATTAATTTCTATAGTTAATTCAAAAGTACTAACCGTAACCATCATGTTAAGTCTAAATAAATGTAGTTAAACTTTGACTGATTAACTAATATTAATCTTAGTTTAACACGAGCAATACCTCAAACCTAAAAATAGAACGTTAAGTAACCAGTTGGGGTAAGCATGCGACCAAGACGCCGTAACACCGTCGGCGCGTTCAAAGCACCGGCCGGCGGCGCTTTGATCTCGCCGCCCGTCGGCAAGCCTTTGATGTCACTATTCGTTGATCCTGTGTCATTTTTCTGACCCAATTATTTCTTTTTATAATTTTTATTTAAATAGATTTTGCGGTTTTATATTAAAGGTAGTATGTGTAATAAAACGTCTGTCGGATTTAAACCAACGTAATTAATTGGTATATTAATGGACTTGAAAGTTGCATGTTTTTGTTTGTAAATAATATTACAGTGTAAAGTAGGAATAATAAATATTATTCTATTTTTCCTTAATTAAAGCCAATTAAACATGTACTAATTTATTATTGTCAGAACTAATAACACGAAATCAGTAATATGTTTGTAAAGAAACTGTAATGCACAGAATTTTTCGCACGCAATATTACAATTTAATAATTATTGTAATTTAACTGATGTTGTGGTTTTAATATAAACGACTATTAATAAATGTTTTAATGTATAATAACAAAAATGATCTCTAAAATATATTTAAAAATAAAAAGTAGAATTTTAAAAATATAACGCGAAAGTGACTAATGCACATTTTCAGAATTTTGCAAATGTGTATTTAAAGATGTCATGCGCATTCTGATCTTTTTTATTCCCCTCTCCTACTAAATTATTGAGAAATTATTAAGTACATAATAAAAATCAAGTTGTCTAGGTTAATGACTCTACTTGCATGATCTTGTTATTGTCACCAAATAGATCATAACAGGTATTTATATCTACATTTGAAACTAAATTACATACCGATCTCAAGATTAACTTAACATAGCCTTATATATTCAGAACCCAAACTCTACTCTTAAATGCTTCCGAAATTTGTAAAGAAGGCCATACTGTCCTTTAAACCGCTCAAACCCAAACTCTACCTTCAAATGTTTCCAAAATTTGTAAAGAAGGCCATACTGTTCTGTAAACCAGTCAAACAAAACTCAACCCTTCAAATGACTCCAAAATTTCTAAAGACCATTCTGTCCTGTAAACTACTAAAACCCAAACTCTACCTTCAAATGACACCGAAATTTCCAAAGAAGGCCACACTATCCTGTGAACCACTCAACCCTTCAAATGACTCCGAAATTTCTCAAGAAGACCACACTGTGTAAATCACTCAAACCCAAACTCAACCCTTCAAATGCTTCCGATATCGAAGTACGAGCGACCCAGTTCGGTCTGGAACTGGGGTGAAAGTTCACAGTTGGTCAAGGTGAAGGCGACGGCCATTAACGTTTGCACTAAGAACAACTCCGCTGCTGCCAACGTCTTAAGATTTGTACGTGGATGGACACTTCTTGGTGCTTATATTTTTATTAAATCTTGCGGGTTAAACGATATCGTCATTTATTTTAGTTTGCAGCCTTCATATCAACGTGCTTACATTTTTATTAAATCTTGCGGGTTAAAAGATGGTCTTAGGACTTTGCAGCCGTCATGGCAGCGTTCAGTCCCCCCGTGAGCTGCAAAGTCTTCGAAACGGGGGAAACATTCTTGTGAACATAAGAAATCATTATGACATCAAATAGATGAATACACATTGGTTACTTTAAACTATACGTTGCTATGAACTTAGCATAACAAAAACTATATTAACAAATAGATTTTCCTCCCATTTGTTGTTAAGCACTACATTTGTTTATTATGTTACTTAGAATTAAGAATAACATACAACGATACTATAGTGTACTCATCGCTACCTCACTATTACAAGGTTCACATGATTGTAAGTCTTTTTCAGTGAAAATTTCTAATCATTCTGAGAATTAATAACATGGGGGACCATAAATTATTGTCTTTTCTAATTTTTAGCAACATCAACATTTATAATCAAAATTTTTCAATATAACTAAAACTAATATAGGACCTTGTAATAGTGAGTCAGCGATATGTCAAGTTTCGGAGTTCTGTAATTAAATATTCTAATTCGAGCAACGCACACTCCTTACCCAGACAACCGTGAACATATGAGGCTTGGCTCGTATTATAACATCGCTTATGTAAGCAAAATGATCTACCAATATTCACATAGTACAATCAAAATAGCACATGGAGTATTCAAGTAAATGTACAAGTATTCAAATTCCACCTCAGTCCCCCCCGTGACCATGAAGGCTGCAAAGTCTCCGAGACGTCGGGAGAAAAGTAAAATATTAAAACCGCGCTAAAATCCGTTAAATAGTTTAATTTAAATGTCTAACATTCGCGGAAACATAAGAAATTATTAAGTATTCAAATTACCTATAAGATATACCACTAATAGAATGAACTATCAGACTATATAATTTACTATAAGATTTCAAACAATAATTCTTATTAGCCGAATCATTCAAGTATCAAAACGGGTGAGTCGTAGTGTACAAAGTTGGCTAAGTAATAAGATAATGAAGAACAGCGGGGTCGGGATACGAATTAAAACGGGAACTGCGTGCGTTGACTCAGCGGCGAAACTTGGTTTTTGTATTTGATTTTAATGTACTGATATCTTGATATACAGGTTATAGGTATTTCAAATTTTACTTCGACGTTCATTGTTAAGTACCTCATGGATGCTTCATTAGTCTGAATAAATATTGTCCTTGTATGTTAGATCGTAAAGTTAATGAAGATTTTTAAGACTATTTAAGGTTTTAATAAGTTATTTAAAATTTTAAAATTAGAACATTCATGTAAATCCAGTATCAAATTGTAAGTAATGTTTTTTTTTTGCTACCAATAATTTATAGACAGGTATACTCCAGGCTGTAGTCCTAAACTACTAAATACAAATACATTTAAAAATCCTTAACAATAATATTTTTTTATAAGTACCAACTATATTTTGTTATCAAATGAACAATTGCAACATTACAAAACTTCCTCTGCCAGCATAACGCACATCCGATTCCTTGTTTATTTAATGAGTGAATCGGAGAGACGACCTCGTTATGACGTCACTATTTCTTGAACATTGCGCCAGAAAGAGTAAGAAGATCCTTTGATAGGCACTTACAATTGGTAGGAAAGAGACAGCGACACCAGCTGAGAGTGAATGAATAGATTTTCTTAAGTGCTACGCCTTATTCTAATGAAATCAAAATGAAGACGTGTCAATGAAAGTTCAGTGTCTTAAATGCTTCTCTGGGATCTGGGTGAAGGTGATTCCATTTGCCAGTCGATATTAGACTGTTTTATTGTTGTACAAGAGTGTATATTTGATAATTATTATGCAATTAATGTTTTGGTTTAGGGTATTTAAATTTCGAACATTAGTTCTATGAATTTAAATTTGTTTTTTTTTTTTTTGTAAATGGTTGTTTAATCTGCGTTTGTTTTCATATGCAATATCTTTAACATTGTTTTAAGAAGCTTTTTATTTAGGCATAATGCAAAATTGATTTTAGTAATATAATATGTAATTGTTGCAATCTTCGTTTGCTTTGTGATGTTTATCGTGTTCGATGAATCACCATACTCACATCTGTTGAATAATTCTAATTGAAAATTTAGTTTTTATTGACTGACCGAGGAATCAAACTTAAGAGTTAATGATTTTACACCGACAATCCAATAAGACGACATGGTTTTGGTTTACTGCATCGATCAAAATCAATTTTCAAATGTAGTCTTTATTTTATATTAATAAATAACGTAAATCATTAACTTCCAATAATCGAATGTATAAATGTATATTTTCAGTAATTTTCTTTCTAAATTTATGTTGATTTCGTTACGAACGTAAACCCATTTCACGATTTCTTTTTTAACATTCGTGAAGTTCGGCCGGTATCTGTAGTCGAGGCGAACGGAGTGAACAATGCCTAGTTCGAAATTTGATTTTTTTCGGTTATAAAATTCGTGTAATTTAATAATGTTTCATAAAATTATGCCTATTTCAAAATATGATTATTTTTTTGCTTATAACCTTTAAACAGTTTAATGTTTCTGTAAAAACTTTTTTTTTTTATATTTTTTCTAACGTTATCACTCCAATTAGATTTTTTTTATTTGAATTTGTTTCTATATGAATCGAATAACGAGGCGAGTTACTCGCCTGCTGATTAGAGAAATAACTGCCCATAAACAGAAGCAGCACAATTTGAATATTAAACTAGAAAATATTTATTAATTCTGCATTACGCACGCTATGTTGAAAAATACTATTCAAATGCCAAAACTACATAGCTTTTATTATACCCAATGCTGCTTGGAAAGACCAGTTAATTTATCATTACAACCACAAAGTGTACATTACTATATTGTCTTCGAGTTAATATTAGTAATAGAAAATATTTTTTGCAAAGAATAAAATATTTTAGAGTAGCCATCTGACCACCTTTGCCTATATTTTACTTATAAAAAGCCAGAATACGGGTTATACATCTTTCGATATAATATGTTGCTTTTTTTTTAAATAGCAGCGTAACGCTATTGCTCCTGATGGTGGACGGAGTGGGTCCCAATTAGTTGGTTGAATGGATAAAGTTTGATAGAGTACGCATGGGGGCTATTATGGCTGGATTTTTACTCTGTAGTGGTCACCATCCGAGCGGATACACAAATCTACCACCACTTAAGTAACTGTCAAACCAACTTACCTCACAGTTATAAAACTTAATTATTTGAGTTTAAGGTTTTTCAAAACGAAATATAAAAAAGATCACTAAAAGTGTATGCTGTCTTTCAGTTATAAAAACTAGAATATAGTTTTATGATATATGAAAACGAAATACTAAAAAAAAATCACGTGTATGCACAGAGGTTTACACTACACATAAGGCGCGTAGCGTTTTTCATTAGGCTACGATCACATTAGGTGGGCGGACAGAAGGCCGGATTATTGGATCCGACGGACGAAAGACTTCGATCCGTTGCCTTTTTTACCTTTTTTTTCCCCTCACAGGCACCGTCTGGAAAGCCTTTTCCTCTTATTTATTGCTTATACGAAGCCCAAATTGGATATTTGTGAAAGGTTGTGTTGTTTGCCAATGAGAAAATATAAGGTTTCTATTTTTTAAGGAGTCTACGTTTCTTATTTGATTTTTTTTGTGTTTGGGCGGTTTCGAGGTTTTATTTAAGAGTCATAATTATTACAGTAAATATATTTAAATAATAAATAGTTTTAAATTCCTTTGCGGTTGAATTTTATTGACATTTTCGTAGATTATAAATTTTAGTTATTTTATTACCTATATACAAATAGGAATGTTTGTCAAGTTAGATATATATTGATTGGTGTAATGCATTGTAAATCTCAGGAACACGGATTCTATTCAGAGTTCGTGTACCTTTTGTATTGTCTAGAATTAATTTAAGATTTCCATAAATATGTATAATAGAAGGGACATAGAAAAGTTTTAAAAACACATCTAACTATACTATCAATCCATACTAATATAACAAATTGGAAAGTAACTGTTACGTTCTAAATTACTGAACAAATTTTGATAAAATTAAATAGCGAGAAAGTATTTATCACACAACAGACGATCCCTTTTCAAGATTTGTTAAAAATCCAGTCGAAACCGCGACAAAAAGCCAGTCCACAGACTACAAACACTCATACATATAAATTCTCCTTCAAAAGTGACTGTTATATTTTCTGACTAAATTATATATTTGATAAAATTAAATACCGAGAAATTATTCATCACATAACAGACAATCCCTTTTCAAGATTTGTTAAAAATCCAGTCGAAACCGCGACAAAAAGCCAGTCACAGACTACAAACCCTCATATAAGTTCTCCGTCTCATTTTGAGGGTTTGTCTCATTTGAGTTCGAGACGAGAGGGTTGCTCGTATCGCTAATTAAAGGTTTGGATGCAGGCACTTGATTAAGCGAGATTTTTGTGAAAATATTTTTAACTATCAACCATTGAATGGTTTATTTTGAATGTTTGATTGGGAATTTGAAAAGGGTTTTGTAGTTAATCTAATAAATACTTCATTTTTTGTACTTGGATCTTGGGACATTCATGTGTAGTGTGTGGTATGTTTCCAATAAGACTTAATAAGTTGGAAAATATCAATATATTTGAGATATTTTTTCATATTTTATAGAAATTATTTAGTATGTGTTAGCTTCTTAACTAAAATTTAATGACGTTTATTTCCAAAAAACAAATCAAAAAGTCTAAACATACGTAAGTTGATCACTGATTAAAAATATTTATTAAGTCCTATAATTCTATAGAATTTTGATCAACAAAATGTACTTTAATGGCAAAATTAATCACGATAAAAGTGAAACTTGGCACTCAGACGAGCGAAATTGACATCTACATCACATCAGGAACTCAATTTAGAAAAAAAAAAACTCCCAAAAACACATTACACGCAACGGGAAATTCCCCAAAAACTTATCAGCGGAAAGCCACCGCACAATCCATCATCATTACGGTGAAACTCCTCGCGCCGAAATTCAATAAAAAAAAACTTTCTCTTTTACCCCCATCTAGCGACGGAGACGCGAACTTCAACGGATATCGACCCCCACCCCCGGGAGGTGGCCGCCACCCCACGTCGTATCCCTTTTTTCTTTCCTCCACACCCTTATCCATACCTGAGCTTTCTTTATCCGACGAACTTTTTATTTACAACCGTCTCTTTCGCACTTACGTTAGTCCGCGCGGGCGCCGAACACGCGATCGCCTGTCCCTCTCTGGCGCAAAGAAAAAAATCTGTTTATAAAAATGGAAACGTGGATGTTAGGGCAAGGTGCCATTGGACGTGCTGTGGGGGTAATGTTTCATACGCGGAGGGGTGTTTTTTGTATACGCGTTTGGATTGAAAAAAAAAAATGCACCCCAACAGGAGTCGAACTTCTTTCGTACCTACATACATTTCGTTTCCAATTTCGATAACAAAGCTTATATCCTTTTCGTTCTTTTGTACATTTCGACCGAAATAATTGTGCGGGCATCGCATCTAATTCGTTTGAGTTTTCATAATTCTTTTCGGAGGTAGCCCGGCTGTCTTTGGCTAATATCCCTTGATCTGAGACGTCGCTTCGCTTGTTCTGTAAGACGAGATTAGCATGCAAATGAATGGCCGTTTATTAAAATATTTTTAATATTCGAAATATGAAATGGATTTCGGTGCGCCTATTTATATGTTCCTTGTTAGTTTTATTGATCTTTCGAGTATGTTTTAGTAATGAAATTTTGTTTACGTTATAATAGGCTTTAAGTAAAATATATCACTAATTAATGAATTCTAGAGGTAAGCTAGATTACTCTGTATTTTTGTGTAAAACGAAACTACACTTAACTCTTATATAATATGCTATTAAATATGAATTGAGTTTGGATCTGTAATCATTTTATTTATTTTATTTATTTCTCATTTGCTAACAATATTTTTTTACAATAGTTTCTTTTACAGAATATAGTGTACTTTTGTGACTGCATTAAGCTAGAGACAATGTAGAGTTAGATAAGGTGTTAAATAGTCGAATAGTTTCGCATAAATTGTAAACCATAGTTTATACGTGTTTTGGATTGGATTTAGATTTGGATTCGAGACCTAGGTCAATTGTGACATTGACAATGACTTAAATTCGTCCAATTATTTAAGTTTGGAAAGCACAAAAGTATTATTCGGAATTTCTGTGATCTGTCACTAGGTTCTAGCTATTCTGAGCTAGCTATACTCGAATAAGCAGAAATAGGCTTGGCCGAGAACGCTTTAGTTGCGCTACTGCCTACTCTATTAAATATATAAGCGTGAGCTTATTTATAAAAGTTAATAATAAGAGCCAAATGTACAGCTAAAGGGGCTTTTAGCTTGTTTCATAACTCCTCAGTAAATGCTACTCGGCATATTAATCTATAAGCCGACCGAATACAAAAGTCACTCTAATCTATGCTCCCAAATAAATGATAATATAATTAGTACGTCTTCATTAGCTGTTTAATATGATAACCGAAAAATAAAATAAAGTTGAAACTCGTGAAACAGGCCTCAAGTCTTCATATACCACAAATAATTATCCTATCTTAGCTACAATATAATGATATTCCAACAAAATTAAAAATGACCATCCAAATTAAAAATTAATTTATACCTACACAATTATTTGTGGAAAGATAAATTTAAAACAAAACAGTATCTCCGTTACGTTGGCCACCCGAATAAAAGAAAAAAAAATATCATTGTGTCCACTTAAAGAGAGCGCTTCCCCTTTTAAGTATCTATTAAGTGGAAGACAACTCATTAAATTCTCATTTCCTTCACACCGGCCACGTGTAATAAAATTAAAAAGATATTGCCATTAACAAAACATATTTTATATTGAGACTTGGTTTGCTGTAATCTGCTTTTATAAATAGGGTCATTTTGACTATGCGTTACTAAATGAAACCACATTCTCGTCATCACCTTTGCTGGCATTGGGTCAAAAATTATACATTAATAATAAATATAACGATTTTTTTCGCAAAAATGGATTTAGTTTTATGATTTTTTGATCATTGTGTAGTTTAGTGTGAGGTATGTGCATGAGTGGATTTCTGACTGAAAGTATGATGTTGCCGCTCGACGAATTCTCTTGGAATAGTAGTATTAGGCCGCGTAAAATTAAAATTACTTTTTATTAATATTTATTATGTTCGAAACTTAAACTTTTCTATTTTACATATACGGCTCAAGTAACTTATTATAAAGTATTATTTCCAAGTAGTATGTGGTTTCATTTAGTAACGCAATGTCAAAAAGACCCTTTATACTCGTGAGTATGAAAAATATTTTAGAAGTAATATTATTGATTTTATATAGTTTAGGACTATCAATAATTCTATAATACTTACCTATTATGGTATAGTCATATATATGACATGAATTTGTTAGTGAATCCGTAAGTGGCATCAAAGTATGTTTATGTCGATTTTATTTATTTGTATAAAGCTGAAGAGTTTGTTTGTTTGAACGCGCTCGAGAACTTCTAACCGATTTGAAACTTATTTTCACTAATAGGAACCTACATTACTCCTGAGTGTATAGGCTACTTTTTATTCCAGATAAATATAGGCTTTTTATCCTAGATTTTTGTATTTTTCCAGCATGACCACAAAGGCTGCAGTCTTCGTCGGGAGAAAAGTATAATATAAAAACCACATAAAATCTGCTGAATATTATGTCTAACATTCTTGTAAATATGAGAAATAATTATGAACGTTTTAAACCCGGTAATGTAACGCAACGAAACGTCCGTAGAATAGTTTTATCACCGACATATTTCCGTGCAAATGTGTCAATAACTACATACATACATAACATATCCCCGAAGGGGTATGCAGAGGCGCAACCAGGGCACCCACTTTTCGCCAAGTATGTTCCGTCCCATGATGTGATAGGGGGCGAGCCTATCGCCATATCGGGTACAAATTCCAGACTCCGGACTTATACTGAGCAGAAAAAACCCAAATATCACTTTGCCCGACCCGGGATTCGAACCCAGGACCTCAGAGCGCTATTGTACCGGGCATGCAATACAACTACGCCACCGAGGCAATCAATGTCAATAACTATAAAGACATAATAAAATTCTTAACACTTAAAATTGTTAACTTAACACTGTCAGATGGCGCCGGCGCATATCTTCAACCATAAGTTAGTTACATAACAGTTTGACATACATGTTTCTATAACCGTAGATGGTCGTTTATATAACACGTTTTACTGATGGTTGGTCTCTTATATGTGACAGTCCGCCTGGGTAGTTACCACGGTAATGTCTATTTCTGCCGCCAAGCAGCAGTGTGTAGTCACTTTGGTGTTCCGGTTTGAAGGACAGTGTAGCTAGTGTAACTACTGGACAAATTAAGACATAACATCTCACGTTTCAGGATGGCGAGCGCAGTGGAATACCAAACAATACTTTGTCATTCAAGGTATTAGCTGGTGTTTCTACTGTTTATGAGCGGTCGTATCGCTTACCATAAGGTCGAACGGCAAGCTCGTATAGTCCTTGAAAATAATAAAAAAACGAACTCAAACTATTTATTATTTCTAACTTAACTCACAGAATTAAAAAATCCTTATTTAAATATAAGGTAAGTACAAAAAAATAAGATAAGTATAAAAAAATTACCAGAGGTTCTCAAATTAAGCTGAGCCTGTGTCTTGAGAAACCAATTAATTAAATTGCATTAATTTGTTAAGCGCGAGTTAGAGAGCGTCATATTGTCCGTGTGTGTATGTGTGAGTGTGTGTCTTACTTCTAAAAAAATAAATAACATCCAAACATCATAAACTCGCAATAACAATATTAGTAATTAGTAAAATTAATATAAAAATAGTGGTACATTTTTGTTTCTAGTCTTGTCCCTTTTTCACAATAAACCTTAATACTTTGAGAAATAAGCACATAAACTACCCACATTAACACCCATATCAATTATGTACCACAACACGTCAAAATACGTAACCTATCGAACATTGATTGCAACAATCGATGGGGTACATTGTCGACGTGTATTGTGACGTCAAGTGGCATTATTAGCGGGTTCCAACTATTGTACGCGAATTAGGGTCGTACTATTGTGTATTTATTTCAAATTTTGAATGCTATTGATTGGTTATTGCTGTTAGGTAAGGTTTGTATAAAAGTGTTTTAATTATAAATTATTGATATGTTAATAAGTATATTGGAGATGGTTTGCGGGGAAAGATTTAATTAAACTTGCTTGCTTTAATTTAACTTGCTTCTCGAATTATTGTTTTTCATACAATAACTCCCTTATTCATAATCGTTATTTATCTAAGGACGGAGAAATGCTGTGATAATAAGTGCTGACGGCATGGCAGCCTTTGCAGTGCGTAGACATAGGGCCGTAGTGATTGGCTAATATTGAGATACAACTTGAATCTAGTTGGCTGTATAAACAAAGATGAGCCAAACAGCAAGCTGTCAGATAAACAAAGCTGAGAAACAGACTTGTTATCACAGCAATGCTCCGTCCTTAGATAAATGACGTTTACGAATAAGGGGGAAGTATTTAATTGGCTAAAGGTACTTATTGATTAACCTTTTTGAAAATCTACAATTATAAATGTAACTTTATAACCAACCTTTTTAGTTAGGGAAAAAATGGTACATACAAATTATTTTTGGAACTTGAGCAGAGTTGCTGAGCTTCCGAGTAAAACTTCACGTTGGTTTATGATAGTGATATCACGCTAGACCGTTTACGTTCGAAGTCAAATATTTCTTCACAATATTTACCCACGTTAAATATTTTTACAAGTTGACAAGTAATTGTTACTCAAAAAAACAGACAGACTCTCGTTTTATAAATAGGCTATAAGACAATTACTATTTGATTAATCCACTATCACGTTTATTTCCACTTTGACTTATCACTTATCTAAAAACGTTCTCAAGCAGTTGCTACCTAAAATTGAAATGTGACTCATTTGTGAAGAAAACTTATGAAATATTCAATGTATAAATTACATCTCCGTTGCATATTAATTAACATAAACGTGGGAAGACGATCGCAAACGTGTCCTCGCATGGAAATTAATAAAACTCGACCCAATTTGCATACAACTCAATGACTACAAAAAATGCAAAAGTAATACAAAAAGCCGGGCTAAAGTAACGAACGTATTATTTAACAACTAGTTTTATAATGAAAAACATCTTAAATTTCACTTCCTTATAAATATTTATTCATCGAATAATATGCAAATGTGTGTAATTATAGGGCGAGTCAAGAAATGGGTTAGCTGCTTAGCATAACGACGGACGGACAAAAGTGTTGCAAGCGCACAAAAAAAATACCCAAATGTGCTATTATGATTAGGGTACTTAGGTCGAAATTCGGTTATACACACTCGTTTACTTATCAGCACTTGATAGTTATTTTAAAATTGCAAATTTCACACCTTGAGTTCGATCTGCGACAGGTTTTAGTACATTCAAAGATAAAGAGTTGTCGCCGTGTGACGCAATTTTTTACGTTCACATGTAATAATTTAGTGCAATTTATGCATGTTTCACGTTAGATAATTAGTTGGCAGATGTCTTTGGTATTCGCTGGTGGACCCCTGGGTTTTGCTCGGTGCAATTTCTTTCACGTAGTTATGTTTTACGATCGTAATAAACGGGTTTGACATGTCTGTACATGTTATAACGCTAGTGTTTCTGTAACTTATATTATAATTCCAAAAACACCTTTTTGTACAGTTAAATTTAATAGACAGTGTGTTACTTTTATTGCTGTAACAGTGTTTGTTGAGGTCGCCTACAGAACTGTTTTTCGGGAATCAAATTACAGTCTGCATGTAAGTTGGATTTTGATTTCTTCTACTGCTAAAGACGAAAAATTTCTCGCTAAATGATGTGGGAAATTTTATCGTAACGTGTATAAAGAAATGATTTGATGTACTAAAATTAGAAAAGATTTTGGTACTTAAAGCTCATAATAAAAGTCAACAGAATTTTTAGGGATGGTTGAACAATTGCTCCTGCTTAAAAAGTCTAAGTATCGTAGTCAGGTTGCATAAAAACTAGTATGAACGGATTGTATAATACTAATATCATCCTTGTATTATACTGTCCCATTGCTGGGCACGAGCCTCATCTACTAATGAGAGGGTTTAGGCATTAGTCCTTACCACTTACCATCCGGTGCAGCACTTTGCTGTGCACGTACAAAATCATAAAATAACTCCTGATGCAAGTAAACTAGCCCAAACCTTATTTTATTACGTTATTGTTTAGATGACTCACCTAATTACACCAAAGCATACCTGCAACAGCAATATTCTACAGCTACTTTAAAAGTCCTAAAGGTGTGTAAAAATATTTCACAACATGACTTAAACTTTATTGTGTTTTATTTTGTAATCAAACATGAATCTATTAATGACGGAGATGTTGTTACCGTGACTGTTTATTTTTATCGCAATTTTATTTATAAAGATCTAGCTTGTGCTCGCGGCTTCACCTGCGTGAATGAGTTTTCTGGGATAAAAGTCCCGCTATATATTTCCCCGGGGTAGAAAGTAGTCTATGACCTTCCCAGAGTCTTAATTCTCCATGCCTAATTTCATAAAAATCCGTTAGGTAGATTTTGAGAAAATCGATAACATACACACAGCAAAAAGGCCTTTGTTTTATAATTTGTATCGGTAGATTAATATCTATTTGATTAATTTATGTCTATTAGAGACGACAAAAAACGAATTTGATTTTAAAAGTAGGATCTAGGATTGAAAACTTGAGAAATACTATTTTTGAAATCATAATACGCCAGCTCTAAACTTTTAATTCATACAAAGATCGATTTCGACTCGCGTATGTCCACGTTGCAGTCATTCTGTCTGACTATAATTAAGTTGAAAAGTATTATAGCTGCTATAAAAGTCAATTACATTACGAATATAATTGCTCAATATAGCAAATTAGGTTAAAACCGTGTTATCATGCGATAGCGTTGTAAAATCGCACAACCTATTCCAACCGCAGGTGTGGCAACTTACAAAAAAAATATATAAAATATAAGTCATAAATTAAACTCAAACACCGCTTTTGACTCCACTGTCAAAACGCAATAAAAATATTCAAATTGTCTCTGGTTCGAAAAAAAAAACATATAAAGTCGCAAAAAAATAAACCAGCTGCGTTCCAATTTTGAAAACGCGACTAATGATTCAGTATTATTCATAGCCTCACCGGTTTTTAGACGGAAAAAAATTAAAAAGGGCAATAATGATATGCGTGTCCCACTTTTGAATGACGTTGAGACAAAAAAACAACGTTGTCTATGAATGGTGGGCTTTGAATGGTTCTGGTATGTTGCTCTCAGGGATATCGGTTACCGGTTTTAAATCACAAAGTGTCGTCCCGTTAAGATGTCTAATGATGTTCGGATTGCATAATTTCGTATTCAAATTTGATAGAAGTTGCTTCGTTTATGCTGTTTATAAACTATGGGAAGTGCATTAGAGCGAATTTTTTTTCGAATTACTTACCTTCGTGTACCGAGATGGGGTGTCGGAGGACAAGAAATCTAGTAAACATGAAACATTTTTATGACGAAAGATGCATGTATTCATGGAAATTAAATCTGTTAGAAATTTAATTTAACTATACATTTTTGTTACGTTCTTAATACGAAAATCTTAGATTAATTAAAGATGATAAGTTATTAAATAATTCATTAATACGATGCTCATTACTTTTTTATGTTAAGTATTGTTCCACAATGACTAAAATGTTTTCAAGTGGAATAAAAAAACTAGACTTGCCACAGACAAAAAAAATCAAAATTAAGATTGTAAATTCTTTTTATTGTAGGAAGAAGTGTAATTAATTGGCAACCCGTAATTGTGCCACATCAGAAGTGCATAACAACTTCACGTCAACCCTCCACGGCTCACGCGACATTTGCATATTTTTTTCTTAACACTAACGATTTTTTCCTTCATTGTTTGTGAGCCGCGATTTATGCGCGCACAATAAGGAATTATAACTGTTATTCGTTCAAATGTTAATATGTTTTTTGTAAAACACTGTTTTGCTTTGGGCTTATTTCAATTCATCAAAATGTTAGCGCAAAACACATGCTTTACTTTTGAATTGAATAATAATGTAACGTAATGCTAGTTTTTAAAAATACTGAGTAATTATTTTATTCGCATTTTATTTTGCTGTAAAACTTTAGATAATAATAAATTTTTCTTAGAGTAGTCTAGTGTAGTATTTTGAATAAATCCCCGAGGGCTGCTTTGTGAGGTACTAAATAATTAATACTTCAAGAGTTTTCGAATCAGGATTCGAACCCAAAAACATAGTGGTTGCACAACTTCCCGAAACTTTACCATTAAACAAATCAACTTGTTAAATTCTAAAGACATCACACGATGTCAGGTCCGTTCCCATATCGAAATGAATAAAGATGGGTAGCCGAATGTCAGCTAAAAAGTAGTTAATTATGCGACAATGCGAGCCGAGTCGCGCGCAACGCCTTGTGCAGTATGCGTCTGTGTAAACCTTTAATTTGTATTATTAAAGAACAGGTTTCCATTCACGGTAGTCTTTCCTTTCTTGAACGGTTTAAACTCGAATCGGAATCAGGCCAGTGGTTCTGAATGTTTTGAAAAATTGAATTTGGAATGTTGAATTTGAATTGTATTCATGAATCGACAAAATGGCGGAAAATCTGATAACATAATATTTTTTTTGACATTTATAGTTGTAATGCATTTTACCCAGGAGTATATTTAAGGTACTAAAGAAAAATAAAACTAGTAACAGCCCGTACATTGTGTTGTCTAGTGCAATATATTCAGTAGCTAATTGATCTTTATCTTGATTTAAATATCATGACACAATAGAAGTAGAAAATTAATATCTCTTTTTTCTTAAAATCAAAAAGTCACTTATTTCGCTTGAAATAACTAAAAATATATTTTGACTGCTGAAAATTTTCATTCCCTTCTGGATAAAGTTTAAGAGCCGCTGACATATTAATACTACCCTTTATTTAACCGCCGGAATATTTATAAGGAGAGGCAGCGTCGTCCGCAATTTGTCCCGGAGTGAGGTGATACGCACAAAAACTGGAATCCATTATGGTGGTCGATGAAAAAAGTACAAAATGCTTCGCCGGCACTGAGATCGCATTAAGTGACGTCGTGTCATTTGTGAAAGACGTGTGTGTGTCTTTGAAATATATCTTAATTGGGTTTTTGGATGTTTTACAAGTTAACAGCAACTTTAGAATTGTATAAAGGCGGGAACTATGACGTCACACCATAGCATTGCAAACATCGAATTCGAAATTTAAATATTTGTAAAATGTTTTATTTTTTCATTCATATACCCAATTATGATATCCGTAACGGCCAGTGCGAAAAAAGGTTTGATATTTGAACTTTGCCCGGGCGGATCGTTTAAAAAGTTTGCGTACGGAGTGAAGACTAATCCAGTAAACAGTGCATGGAAACGTGTGCTTTTTTATTCGTCACTCAAATAAAGACAGGCTTGTTATTCTGTTTGAGTAAGGAAGCCGGCGTAAAGCTGTGTACACACGCTACGTATATAAAGCCCGCATATAAAATTGAACGCATTTTTAGTAAACACGCCTAGTGAGGGGAGCGAGGGCGCGAGTGGCACAGAGGGTCGGAGTAATGGCTGCCGAATGTCGCGAGAATCCATTTTGTCCCCTCCTTCCCCCGTTTGGTGGTAAAGTCGCGTTAGCGATGTAGGATATGCAAAAATTAGAGAAAATCTTTATCTATGGATGGACCGTAATCATTACTATATTAAATTGTTATTTTTGGCTATTTAATTTAAATGCCGTTTAAGGTATTTTTCTTAAAATACTTTTTTATTTCATTTAAAGGCAGAATATTTAATTAATTTAATTAAAAAGAAAGTAGACATAGTGCTTTAAAAAAAAATTAGCTTTATCAAATTTTTGTTAAAAAGAGCCCTTTTTACAAATCAAATATTGTTCACAAACGAATAATACGTAATAGCCAACGAATCCATAAAACTCACGCAAAAAAAATTCACCAAACTTTGTTACCAAAATAAACCTTTTGTTTAACAAACTTTGCCACAATACACTCTCGTCACATCTACCGACCTTCCATATACTACACCAGTGAAGTCTTGCTAAGTATCGGATGCGTGCGGGGGTAGGCACTCGACAGTCGGCTGAAGGTACACGAATTATTTTTACTCTCGTCGCGTCACTTGTTATCCCCCCCCCCCCTGTTCGACGTTTGATCGATACGTGAACACGTTTAAGGGTGAAATATTTTTCCGACATTAGGGCAATCAGTGTGGTTAGTCATCCGGAATTCGAATTTGGACTTTATTGGCACATATTTAAAAGTGAAATTAATATATCGTGTTAATTGTGTTATTTGAAGTATATCTTGAATTACTATTTTAGATTTTTTAGTTACGTAGTTTACTTATTAGTTAATTTTACTTATAGTCTTAGTGTGCTCAATATTAAACTATTTTCAAGTAGAATTGTCCATATTTTAAGGAATTCCTTAATTACGGTTTAAAGCAATTTGAATCTAAAGTACAACTAATTAGAAATGAGAATTATACTTAATTCACTACAAAGCCTTGCATGTCAAGAGACTTGATATACCTCACAATGTTCAGAAACTTCTATACTTTAATGATAGTCAAACCAGAGTAAAAAATTGGAGGATTGGCGAGGAAAAAAAAACGAAGCAATAATTAGAAGAAATCAGCTTGTACGGAACATAACACGTATTTTTAGAGTAATCGTTTTAAAGCATTCAATATTTAAAAATAGCCAACCAATTAACAACAAAGTTTTCCCGCCAATATCATAAACGGTCTCAATTTAAATAACTAAAACAAATAGTCTAATTAAAGAGTTTTTACTCCAAGTAGTAGTTTATTTTAACATATATAAATAATATTCATCACAAATAAATAAAATTACTATAGAAGAATTCAAATAAACATTTAAATGTTATCAATTGCTATTATAATTAAAAAAATATACTTTAAGAACATAATTACAAAATAACTTGAACAATATAACCAATTAAACAATTTGTAACTGATTGCCGCGTTTAACTGCTATTAATGTAATTATAGAATGGGCCACCCACGACGCGATTTAGGAATGGTGAAGATATTGGATTTTCAATTAACTGATCAGATATTACATTTTTAGTTTAGAGGTAAGAAGTCTGTTACAATATCATATAATAATTTAAATAAAAACTATTTTTAGCGCAAATGTGTTACAATTTCATAGAAACATTAAATAAAACTATTTTTCGAATTTTATGGCGATGTGTTTCCTACTAATTCTACTAATATTATAAATGCGAAAGTTTGTGAGGTTGGATGTCTATATTTTTGTTCCTCTTTCACGAAAAATTATTGAACGGATTTGGATGAAACTTTACAGTACTATTGGTTATACATTAGAATAACACATAGGCTATAATTAATAATGATTTTGTGTAATTTGGTCATAATATAACGATACATATCAAGTAAGTCGAAAAAAAAAATATCCCGGAAAACTCCTAGCTAGTATATTATAATTTTGTCCCGATGTTTCAAAGACTGCAGCCTTCATAGTTGAGAGGGACTGTGCATGAAGGCCGCAAACTCTTCGGAAACGTCGGAAGAAATTTATAATAAATAAAAAACCACAATAAAAATCCGAGAAATTTTGATTCAATATCTAACATAAGTTATCAAACACCCTTTATATGTTTCAATTACAATCTTTTACATTTAGAAAATTTAACACAGTAATCAAACATATATATTTATGTATTTACGTAACAAAGGCTACATTTAACGAGGCACGTGAGACGTGACGTCATTAGCCGCGCCTTCAAACTTGTCATTGTAATAAAGTTTTCCATTCGGTCTAAATACGGCTTTGGGTTCGATGTTCAGGTTGCGGAAAAGAAGTTTTTTTTTTAATTAAAATATACCGTCCTATTATAACACAATAATAATAATAATAATAAATAATATCAGCCCTGTATTATATACTTGCCCACTGCTGAGCACGGGCCTCCTCTACTACTGAGAGGGATTAGGCCTTAGTCCACCACGCTGGCCTAGTGCGGATTGGTAGACTTCACACATCTTCGAAATTCCTACAGAGAACTTCTCAGATGTGCAGGTTTCCTCACAATGTTTTCCTTCACCGTTAAAGCGAACGATAAATTCACAAAGAATACACACATGATTTTTTAGAAAAGTCAGAGGTGTGTGCCCTTGGGATTTGAACCTGCGGACATTCGTCTCGGCAGTCCGTTCCACACCCAACTAGGCAACTAATACCTCTCAGTAGTAGAGGAGGCCCGTGCCCAACAGTGGGACAGTATATAATACAGGGCTGATATTATTATTTTATTATTATTAATTAGTGATGAAAGCCAATCCTACCTTATTAGAGTGTATTGGTGGTATTCTCCACACCATACCAATTAATCATTAAAAACTGAGCATTTTAAGGTTCCTACAGATCCACGGCTCCGTTTCCCAATTATTTATTGTGCAATGATATTTTTTAATACGGCCCATTGTTTGGCTGTGACATCTTATTAGAATCCAGCCTAGGGCCAACTGTGTTGCTTTCTTCGGGTTACACTTGCGGCCAAATTAACGAACGATTTTTTTTTATTTTGTTAATTATTTGCTTAAATCTTTGCACATTTACAATTATGAAGTTTTGATATTAAATCCTAAACTTGAGTCCGTTCATACGCCAAAAGCAACCTTAAATACATGTCATATAGAATTATAATAGACGCGTAGCTCGTTAGGGAATACCATATTTAAATTGTACACCATTTGCGCTATAATTACCATCAGCCAACAGCATAAAGCGGCGATAGACTAGTTGGGTTTGGAACGGACTTCCGAGACGAATAATCGCAGTTTCAGAACCCAACGTGTTGGACTAAGGCCTAATACCCCTCAGTAGTAGAAGAGGCTCTTGCCCAGCAGTGGGATAGTATATTTGTAGTACAGGACTAATATTATTACCATCAGCCATCCCCTACAGCATCCCTGAAATGATTACTAGTAGGTTTGATTGTTAGTGGTTTCTGAGCCCTTTCACACGAAATGGTACAGTGGTGTATTGCATATTAACCTTGTTCTTTTTCATTATTAACATATCATTCTAAATAATTGCACTTATTACTTACATCTTTAGTTACTTTATACTTACTTTAAGTGTATTGAAGTAATTTAGAGTGTAAAAATATATAAAATATCTTGCCGCGGTTAAATGCATTGACTTTCATGTCACAGTCGGATTACGAGTCTGCTAATAAATATTAAGAAAACCAGAAAGAAAAAGAAAAAAGAAACAAATTTTGGAGCCTGATATAAGGCTTCAAACTAATGTTACGGTCCATATATCATCATTATAATAAAACCTATGCAGTTGAAATTTTATCTCACGGCATCCTAACATCTTACATTATCATCATGACCATAAACAATCATCATGAATTATAACCTCAATACTAAACACGATCAATCTCGTCCACCTCATTATCTTTATTAGCATTGATATAATTAGAAGACCACCGCGTGGTAACAATGTATTTCTTCATTTTTAAAAGTACTTTGTCTATGGTTATTATAAAAATAATTATAAAATAACTCCGATAATTTTTGAATTAACTTCATGTAACGTCTCAGGATGAACGTATTGCGGTACCAAATTGAATTAAATGTTTTGTAACCTAAATTATCTTTTACATATAAAAAAACCATATCAATTATATATATATATATATAACCAATTTTTTTATTTCGATTGATTTGAATCAGATGAATTTAAATCTTTCTGCATATTTAATTATAGTCAATTTCGCAGCATGCAAATGGATTTCATCATACAAAGATTAAAAAGCAATTAATAATAATAATATCGGCCCTGTATTATGTACTGTTCTATTGCTGGCCACGGGCCTGCGGGATTAGGCCTTAGTCCACCACGCGGACCTTGTGCGGAAAGAAACAGCTCCAGTCACTTAAATTATAATACACCTTGGACAAAAAATATGTCCGCCATTGTACCACGTCACCTTTGAACCAATTTCGAAATTTCCTTATTCTTTTTTTATTTAATTTCAATAAAGCGCAATGCTGATGAGTAGTCAGTCGGAAGTATTTTTGTTGTGTACAATGTAAATTAAATATGCCATTCTCTCCCTATTTCGTATAGGAGTAAGGGATAATTTTGCGTGGAGGTAACAATAAGAGATTTGTATTAAATATTTTTCCTAATAACATCGCGGGGTGGAGAGAAAATTGGTTGTTATTTGATATAAATTTTATATGAGTCGTGTATCCCCCGTCAGACTGTGCCTTTATTTTCATCGTCCGTTTGTGATTGTTATTTTGTTCTTTGTTATATATATTTAACGATGTAGGTAATTATATAACAGTTTTGAAGTTGTATTACATTTCGATAAATAATCATGTGTGTTTTGAGCCTACGGACATTCGTCTCGGCAGTCCGTTCCATCAACTAGGCTATCACTGCTTCGATAAATTATAATATTTCATTTAAATTACCAAGTTCTGAAGTAGCAAACATAAAAGCACGTCGAATTGATAACATCCGTTTTTTGAAGTCGGTTAAAAATTTGACATCGCGTGAAAATGGTAATCACGAATTATCGCGATATTTTGATAACGAAATTAATTGTAGAATTAGGCATTTGACAGTTGGTTTGACATTCGAAATTTGATGTTTTTTTTTTATTTTTTCATCGCTATGGATACATGTCCTTCAGCCGATTTTATATTTATGTAACGTAGTATTATATTATTATTATTATTTATGTAGCCTTAAGTCTGGTGTGGACTACGCTTGTATTTAACATACAATAATGTAGTAACTAAATGCGTTCTATAATCGTAATCTTTTTGTCCAATTTTTTGATATTCAAACATATTTAGATACAAAATTTCTTGCTTAATAGACAATTAAAATGCAATCGTATTCCGAACTAGGTTTAAAGTTTGTTGTTACTGAATGAAAAAATTAAATTACTATTGTATTGTTAAAAAAATCAAAAGTCCTGTATCTTTCATTCTATGATCGAGTTCATTCTGCGTATATCGGATTGTCAACACCTAAAATATAAAAAAAACATATAAAATAGAGTATTATTGTAAAATATAGGTACATATTGTAACTGACTTTTCGGATGACCAACACCTCAGTGCCCCCGTGACCATGAAGGCTTCAAACGAAACGTCAGGAGAAATTATAATATAAAAACCGCGATAGAGTCTGTTAAATAGTTTTATTACAATATGTAAGAGCTGCCACGTATATATCCTAATATTATAAATGCGGAAGTTTGTGAGGATGAATGGATGTATGTTTGTTCGTCTTTCACGATGAAACTACTGAACGGATTTGGATGAAACTTTACAGTAATATTGGTAATACATCAGAATAACACATAGGCTACAATTTATAATGATTTTGCGTAATTTGGTCATAATATAACGATACATATCAAGTAAGTCGGAAAAAATTGCTATCTTGGCGTACGCTACTTAAACCGTTGGAGTTAGACAAAGATGATGTACCATAGGATTGTTTGTCTTAAATAGTTTTAAATAAAAGTCCACGACAGCATATATCTACTTTTTATGTGTAAGTAATTATGACCAAAATAGTGAGCCACACATACAATAAAATACTTTTTTAGCGGGACTTTTATCACCACAAAGTCCTTCACGCGTGCGAAGCCTTAAGCCTCTATATAACTTATATATATACGGTTCATCTAAGATCCTAAAACCACTTATCTCGATTCCTTTTCAGACAATGCACCTACCGGCATACATTTGCGGGGAAAAATACCATTAATAACAGGATTAGGGGGTGGCAGAAGAATAAATTGTGAGGAAACCGCCTCAGGGGCTCGAGATTTATCGAGTATTTAGCATAAGTTGGCGTGATGCGCCGCTTATTGGCTGTCGTGGGATGTGGTAAAGATTGTATTCAGGCAGTATATGTAGGATGTATTTTATATCCGCCCGGATAGCAACCGCCATACAAGGTGTCAAAACCCGCCATAGTGGTTCATGTGTGTCGCGTTCCGGTATCAGTCTGTGTATATCCGGTTCTAAGGCCGGCATAATTGTTTCGACTGTCGAGGGATAATCACCTCTGGTCAGTCGATATCGTATTGGACCCTATTACACTTACTATAAGGTGCAGTTGGGTCACTTTATCGTGGCTGTATGAAAAATAGTAGGTAGTATTTAACTTTGTTTCCTCAAAATCATTAAATCAGTAGCAATCCATAGTTTCTGCTTACCTCTATTGGCAGAGACGTGATATTATGTAATTTAAAAATGGTTAACAAAACTTATCAAGACACTAAAGCCCAAACAACACAACTTAATTTGAAATCACCCACTACGAGTTATAAAAAAGCACATCTTACATCGCCCTATTACCATGGCTAAGGCGGAGCTTAGAGTTATTCCTTTTTAGGCCGAACAAACTTCGCGAATTTCAAAATTTCCTTCAAATAAGGTAGCAAAGAAATACATAGCTTAAAGCTATAGGCAGACAATTCATATTATTAGAAAACATTATTATACTCGAATTTAAACATAGCTCTTATATTGAATATAGAAATGTAATACTTACACTCATAAATATTCAAAGATATTATATGAGGTGTATCAATTTACATAAGGCCACCATGGTGTGAGGAAGGCCTAGCCCCTACCATAAATAGAAGAGGCCCCTGCTCAAAATTAAAACAATTTAATACAGGTTCATTTAATTAGTAATTTGACTTCATTAATGTGCATTGACTTTGCTTTGAATGACGAGACGAGCTTGCTGTTCGCGTAATGGCAAGCGACACGACATACACAGTGGAAACACCATCCAACACCTTGAATTATAAAGTATTGTTTAGTATTCCACTGCGTTCGCCATCCTAAGACATGAGGTGTTAAGTCTTATTATGTCCAATAGGTACACTGGCTATAATGTCCTTCAAACATGAACACAACAGTGACTACACACTGCCGCTTGGCGGCAGAAATAGACATTGCAGTGGTACCTACCCAAGCGGACTCTTAAATATGAGAAATCTACCACCAGTTAAATTAAAATAAAAAAAAAATTGAAGCATAGACAATTTTTATTTTCTATTTACCATTCAATTTAAATATCGAATTTGTTCGCAATTCGAATTTCAAAAGTCCGGAGATTGCAAACTCTAAAATTAACAGTCATTTATGATAATGTAGATTGTTGGTTAATATTAAATTTCCGTTAAAACATCTCAATCACGTTCGCAAATTACATTATTAGCATTAATCAAAACGCGGCCTAACTTCGCAACATATATCCTATGGAGATGTAAAACCGCTTTAAGAAATTAAAAGTATTTTTTATTAAGACCTCTTTTTTGACTGATTGCTGATTAATACTGGCAGTATTTTTCATTTGATTTAGAATAGAATGTGATAGAATAGTTATGATTAAATTCCTGGTTCATAAACATTAATTTGTAAGAAGGTTAGTGTGTGGTAATTGAACATAGGATATTTTTTATAATATAGTTATATTAGAAAAAATATATAATTTCTTTTGTAATAAAATATATAATACTTTAGATTACATATCTATTTTAATTTTTTGATCATGCTTTGTTATTACAAGTAATTTTTATACCTATGTATTTTATATAATTATGTAGGGAATACATTGCCGAATCGAATGGACATTATTATTATGAGAATATATTCTGGACTCCTTATAATCATTAGTGGTTTTATGATTAGGAAAAAAACTTGTCTGCTCTATACCATAACCCCTAAAGAAATAAAAAAGTTTTTTTTCAATAAAGCAGTATTTTTTTGTCAACTAATTGCATTTTTAAAGCACAAAACTATACTATAAACAAGCTTCTATGAACCAATTTGCAAAAAATTAAATCAACAATAAAAATATCATCAGCTCTTTAAATTTCCAAGACGCGAGACAAAACCTCACTCTAATTGATAATTACCAAGCATTAGTAGATCGGTGGAGGGGCTCAAAAATTACAGTCCCCCGGGGTTCAATTCTGTTTCAACCGAGATTTTTTACATCGTTAAATTATCGCCAGGTAACCGCGATTAGTTTGATCGGCATTATCTGGGAAAATTGTGGGAAACGTCGACGCGGGGAGAGGTGATTCTGAATCACTAATATTTTATTAAATAATTGTATTAACTCTATATAATTATTGTTTGACATTTCAAATTTTCGAACAGACATTTCTGACATGTAACTATTCGTATAATGTTAAAAGTACTTTGTTTTGTAGTTACAAACTAAGCATATACACGCCTTTATCGCTAAAGGGGTAGGCAGAGGTGCAACCAATGACCTCGACCTCGAAGTTTAGCTTGCAATACAACTACCCCATCAAAAAAAACATATTATGATACATATTATGTTTCTGAATGTAACACTGTAGGCTTCATAAAAAAGAGCTCATGTGCAACAGTTGTCAGCCTTTTATCAAAGGTATCGGCTTCTTATAATAGTAAGAAGTAACCACCTGAACTGTACACTGCTGTGTATATGCAATACGAATATAGAACCTCCTTCTTTTTTAAGTTGGTAGAAAATTATTACAAATTATTTTTAATATGTGATTAATGTTATGTACATATTTTAATGTTACATATTTTGTACAAACGAAACTGAAACTTATTTTTTTCTCTTTTTAATAAGTGTTTTTACGGAGAGTGTATTCCCCATTACATACCGTTTTATAATAATTTCGCGATGCGTGTACATAAGTAATTTTTCGTACTCCTTCGATTGCGCGGGGAGTCCCCCGCTCAATTTAATATAGCGGGGTGTTCCCCCCATTGGGGTGGGCACTTTTTTTTTCATTTTCATCATGACAAAACCCCATATTTTTTGTTTAATCGAAGCCCGTAACGTCGCGCCATGCGATGTTGGGATTTTCTATATTACATTTTTGGAACATGTTAAAAACTTTTTTATGTTGTTCTTTGTGTGTTTAGCGATGGTATGGTAATTGAAAATGCTTTGTTTTATAACTTATTGCAATTATAACAGGATTTTAATTAATGTTTAACTTATTTTATATTACTCTTAGCTGTATACTGATTACTATGTCTGCTTTGGTGGTGTAGTTATAATTGTAGTACGAGAACAACTACCGCGCTGAGGTCTTGGTTTCGAATCCTTGGTTGAGCTAAAATAACCGTGACTGAATTTTTCATCTTAAAAAATTACTCACTCACAGCTCGAAGTCAGGAAGTTGGCGGTGTGATACCCCCGTGCCACAGAAAGCACGTAAAGCCGTTGGTCCTGCGTCTGATCTCTCCGGTCATATCGGATTGCTGCGTCCCGGACTATGAGAGTGAACAGAACAGAGAGTGCACCTGTATATTGCACACACTTGTGCACTATAATATCTCTTACGTACTTGGCTAATCTCCGTTTGGCCTCCATTACCGAAATTCGCTTAGGAACAATCATCACATGCGACAACAACAAGCACCCCTCAATTAAAACCATTGTTACCAAATCCTTGAAGCTAATCACGAAACACACCGGTAGAACAGACAGGCTATCACAAAATCAAACAAAAACAATCCATAATTACAAACAAAAAACAAATTTCGGTTAAAATTAAAATAGAACCATCAAGTTGATCCCGTAATTATGGGAGCGGGCTACGTCTACGATCCTTGTAATTTTGTGCAATCATTGACTCATTATGTCAACTTGGACGTTTTAATTTTCGATTGTAGATATGACATTTGTAAATACGCGTTGGAGTAGACTATAAATACGAGATAAATTAAGTTATAATTGTAATAGGAATAGAGACCTTATATTATCGTATTATTAGGCACGAACTATTAGAATTTCGAAGGGATATTAAGTCAAATCGCACTAGGCCAGTGTGGACTAAGGTCTAATCTCTTAATAGTGGAGGCCCCTGCAGCAATGGGACAGTATATACTACAGGTCTGATCTTACTTTGTATCTTTCCTGCGAGAAATCACGGTATAAAGCCTTTTTGCAAGGCTTGCGTGGGGATATGGGTCCAACATGTAAAGGCCCCTTTAAGATACTTTATTCTGATTAGGGTTTGCAAGTTATCTCCCTCTGTACTTATGGAGAAAATGCATATTGATCTGATAGTATTACTGCTAAGCACGAGTTGGTTAAGTACTTGTAGGCATAATACACGTATCTTCGATGTTCTTATGTAGAACTCTTTGGTATGTAGATTTCCTCATGATTTTTGTTCTTTAGCGTTAATGCAAGGGATAATTGCCAAAACTTCCTAGTAATCGACTGATACTTTAAGATACTTCGAAGGTGTTTAAGGTTTTCTAATCAACGCAATAGGGCCTAAACCTTCACAGTGACACAAAAGGCCCTTGTAAACATTTTGCCACTTTATATTACAGGGTTGCTATTATTTTTATAGTCCAGAGGCTCTACTTTAAAAAACGAACGTCCGAAACGAAGAAACGACGAACTTCGAATTTAACTTCACTACCAAATTATTTCGGATCCGTCACAGTTCTGTAGCTTACCTTAGTAGTAGGATCAATTTCCCGTATATTTTTTTGGTGAAAGCAGTGGAACTTTATCCTCGCAGATGGTTTTAAAAAGGGGTAGTATAAGTTCTTACAAATTCCATGTCTGAAATATTGCGATGAACCGATCGCATCCGTAACACTTCGTAGTAACAAAATGTTCGATCCGTCATCTGAAACTATTTGACTGAGATTTCGTTTTTCGAAGTAGACCCTCGTACGTCGCAAGTAAACGTTGAATGAATTTGCTTCCGTCACACAGATCTAACACTGGTTGAGCAAAATGATACTTTTTTTTTATTAGGTTCACAAAACTGGTTGTACACGATATACAGAGTCTTCAAGACAAAAATTATTACATTATGTTAATTGAGAAACGTGAACAAACTTCTTGAAGTGAACACAAAATGCATTAAATCTAAATTTCGGCTTAACTAAATTAAATATCAAGAATATGATATAAACAATTAGGGTAACAAAGTAAGTAACAAATGTGACATAATACTGAAAAAGAAAGACTATACAAAAAGAAAAAACAATGCTATAAACTTAACAAACATATCACATTTTAGGAACTCCAAACGTTCATATTAAATAAAATAAAACATGTATTTTTAACCCTTTCTTAAGTGATTCATTGGATTACGTAGTATTAAAAACATGCCGGAGGTAAGAAAACACCCCTTTACATCTTGATTCCTTTTCCTTTGCTTAAAGGTGTATGTATGGCGAAGATTGCTCTTAAATTATGGATGTATGAGCTCTAATAATAACTAACAATAACTTACCATGCCTGACTCGACTACCGCGGTGGCGTAGTTGTTACGATTGCAGTGCTGAGGTTCGATCCCCAGATCGAGCAGTAATATTGGGTATTTTTGCTCAGTATCAGCCTGGAGTGTGGAATTTGGGCCCGATATGGTGATAGGCTGGGACATATGGGATGGAATATATAAAGTGGAAAAAATAGGCACAAGTTGCGCCTCTGCCTACCCTTTCAAGGATAAAAGGAGTGTGCAGCAGTTCAACTTACAACTTACTTAGTTATTCGGTGCAATCTGTAGCTAATCTTTTGTTTCCAAAATAAACAAGATAATTTACGGAATCGTTTGTATGTTCGTAAACAACATAGTAACTAGGTGGACTTTTTTTATTCTAGTGTCTTTTTACTTTTTTTCTTCCTTTTGTTTTGTGACACTCTAATGTCTAAGAATATGTGGAAATGAAAATATTGACATGTTTAGCTATTTTCTTTTTTATTATCGGACCCCGCAGTCAACCCCGGGAGAATCCTTCGAATGGGATACTGGAATGCCCCGACTTAGCAAGAGCAGGACCCTGGGGATATATATTTTTTTTTTGCACACAAAACATGTTACAATCATAATACAAACTTAATGCTTCTTATCTGGAGAAGGGTGGTGTTGGGGAAAAGGCAGCTTGTTACGGTGGGTGGAAGGGAGAAGGCCAGGAAATCGTCACGAGTCCTCATAGGCCTCCAAACACGACTTATAACTTTGATATTTGATTCCTATACGTATTTTTTTTCCAATTAGCGTAAAAGATTATAGAAAGGCGACTTGCAGCCCCTGATATTCTTAAGTTATTTCACTGCATGTCTCATAAAAAGTAAACCAAGACGATACTAGTATCGGTTGGAAACTTGATCGTCTAACATGGGATAGGGCTTCTAATCCACAGTAAAGGGAATGTATAAAGCATTAGTGTTGCGAGTAACATAATTTTCAAGCCATAGATATTACTTTAAGTGTATTTTTTTCAATATTGTGTGTCAATCAATTTTTATGACGGTGAAGTTTTGTTTGTTAATATCTGTATTGGTTTGATCCTGTAAATTCTTATAGAAAATTATGTTTGAGTTATAGGGTCTTTTTTTTTGTAAACGAGCATGACAAACTGCACCTGATGATATGTGGAGTAGGCTCCAATAGAATGTCGACTGACGAGAGATGATTACTCCTAGACAGTCGACACAATTGTGCCGGCCTGTTGGAACCGGATATACACAGGCTGATCACGGAACGACACACTTACGTGGGTCACTATGGCGGGGTTTAACACCTTGTGTACGGTGGTCGCTATATGGACGGATATAAAACATATCCTACCACCAGCAAGAAAGGAGTTTTAAGGGTGAAACTGTGAGAAGCTAGTCTAAGATAAATTATAGAACGCTATTTTGGTGTTATTACAGATACAAATTGTAAAATTATACATATAAAAATCATTCTTTTGTGAATAAAGTTTATGCTAACAATATTTGGTTTTATTTTTAATAAGCACAGGTCATTGGGTAGCTCACTCTTATAAATTCAGTACATAATTCTTTAAAATTTATAAGTGTTGATTATAAATAAAAAAAAATTAACATCCAAAAGACCTTGTTTAAAATATATTTAGTATTTCAAAATAGATATGCGAATTATAATAAAAATAATTCAAATACAAATGTATTAACCATACCAATTTAAGAACGATTAAGAAAACGACGTCTTATTTTTTTAAATTCAATTAAATTGAAATATAAAAACTTTTGTTGTATCCCACGTCACAATGACAACTGGAGCTGATAATACAGTACAGTGTGGCACAAATATAATGTCGACCGACGAGCGACTGTGCCGCAATGATAGGCAAATTACCATTTCTTCTTGGATGTTTTAATTTAGTTTGTTTTTAATTTTCTGTTAAACTGTGTTGGTTACATGTTTATTAATGCAGTACGTGTGTAATTTTATCCTTTACTTAATGTGTCACTGTTTTCATCGATGTACAATACAAACTATTGTACATCGATGAGCCCATTCAAATTCAATGATAGTTATGCACCTATTATTAGATTGTGGTTTGTGAAATGAAAATGTATATTATATAAGTTATGAAATGTATAGCTACTTCGATTATATCACAAATATTTCATGTTAATTTTTATTTCAGGATGACAAAAATATTAATACCCCTACATAATAATTTTATTTAATTTATTTGAAGAAAATAAATTAAATAAAATTATTATGAAATTTATTACATTATTTTATGATCTCTTTAACCAAACTTTAACCATATTCTAAGTGCCAAAAAACTTTTAAATAGATTTAACAATATTCGCCAACATAAGTTTTATTGTTGTTTGTCGCTGTAACTTTATATTATTGAAAGTACGCCACGCGTCCCGAAGCACTCACCTTACTGCTTTACCTACACCGAATTTTAATGGCGTTCTGCTTGTTCTATTAGACGCTAGATGGCGCTAGCCACATTTACGTTTCTTATAAGATTTTTATAAAGTGAAGTATTTGTTTATATTTTCTTTATTTCGTCTTTGTTAATTTCTTACTTTCATTTAATTTCTATTACTTCAGAAATAATTTATGAAGGCATTATTTGGCTCTCATTTCCAACTTTATTGACAACAAAAAAATATTATAATGACTGCAGCATTATATTGTTGATTTAAATGTATTTAATTTCAATATTATACAGACGTAATTACCTGATACAAGTTCAGTTTGTCGCCGAAGTATAAAAAAAATACTTTTAAGTATGTACCTATTATTACTGTTTATTATTTTTTTTCTAAAAGTTTTTAGCACCCTTCCATAGATGGCATTACATGCACTGCGGGTTGATTTAAATATAAGACCAAATATAACCCTTTCCGGTAGATGTCGCTAATATACTTTTATATTTCATCTCTGAAGGCAGAGTTGTAGCTAGTGCATCTTCTTTTTGCCATTGTGTATGGTTAATGAAATTAGGGTCATGCCTAGCCCCATGTTAGTCATGAACTCTGGACTTCCGGCTGATACTGATAAAAAATTTTATGTGACTGTCGGACCCCGGGAACATACCCAAGACCTCAACATGGCTTTAATACTTTAAAACAAGAGCTATGCCACCAGTCCATTATTATTTGATTTTTTAACTTATGATTATAACTTATTACACATGTGTACACAGTAAATTACTTAACTTGTGTGAAGCGTCAACTATAAGAATATCTCTTTCAAAATAAGTTATTGTTATCTCATGTCACTTAAATTATTTACAGCTTTTTTATAAGCTTAAAGTTTTTATGTAATTAATACACATGGTTATAAATAATTTTAAATCTAAGAAACATACTTATAAATTTATATTTATTATATTTATTTATTTTAATATTCTCTCTGGCTACATCGTTTTTAATCTTAACAATAAAGCTATAAGTAAATAAATATTTATTATGAAACTAGGTCATGCTCGCGTCTTCGCCCGGACGGTAAGCCTTTCCTTTCAAAAGTCCCTAAAACACTATCGATTTATTTATTACGATATGCCAGCTGTACAACGGCAGTGCCATGTAATAAAAAATCCTAATATTTTCCCTTGGAGCAAATTGCTGGAATAAAAAGTAGCCTGTTATCAATGATCTATGTCTGCCAAATTTCATCCAAATCCGTTCAGCTGTTCCAAGCATTTTCAAACTTTCGTATTTATTATAATATTAGTAAGAGTAAGGAATAAGATAAGAAGTAAGATAGTAAGAAACTGCTGAAACTTTTGATCGCCCAGCAAAGTTGAAACAACCTTAGTTCATGGTGCGGCAAATCTGAGCTTCAAGCCTGTCCTTCAAAACCGATAACTTGTGCGCTCTACCACGAATATTTCTAAAGTGACCTATTTTTTTAAAATAATAATCTCTGATACAAATACAAAACCTACCTAGATTAGTACAAGAACGTGATATATGGGGTTAGTTCGGATACGTTCATATATCCGGTAATACCGACATATAATTAGTTATATGTCGGTATTACCGGATATTACTGCCGTACTTATATAATCGATTCAATGGCAAACAAATTATTGTATAAAGTGGCATTGGTGACAGGCAACGTTGGAGTAATTTTTTTTCAATTTTTTTACCCTGGTCTTAAACTGATAGGATTCCAAAGAATGAGAAATGTAAGTGCAGAGAAATAGGGGGAGGCCTTTGCCCAGCGGTAGGATATAACATGGCTGCAGTCTTGAAAAAAGAAATGGTCCCAATAATAATAATAATATCAGCCCTGTATTATATGCTTGCTCACTGCTGAGCACGGGCCTCCTCTACTACTGAGAGGGATTAGGCCTTAGTCCACCACGCTGGCATAGTGCGGATTGGTAGACTTCACACACCTTCGAAATTCCTATAGAGAACTTCTCAGATGTGCAGGTTTCCTCACGATGTTTTCTTCACCGTTAAAGCGAACGATAAATTCACAAAGAATACACACATGATTTTTAGAAAAGCCAGAGGTGTGTGCCCTTGGGAATATGCTACCCAGCCAAATGCTACCCACCTAAAACGCTACCCAGCTAAACTGTAACCAGCTAAACGGTCGCAGTTCGGTAGCCGGAGTGGCTCATGCATTTTCCTCATAAGAATCTATTTTACCGTCATGCATGTTCAATCACTGCGCGGATGGATTCTTCCATCGCGCATTTACATACTATCGGCGGTACTGGTGTCGACAGAAATGTTTGAAAATTAATTAAAAATATGTTTTTAAATTGATATTGTTAATGATGCTTCCGTGATTTGAAAAAAAATATTCTGCAGTAAATTTAGTCCATACATACATACATACATAACATCATGCATATACCCCGAAGGGGTATGCAGAGGCACAACTAGGACACCCACTTTTCGCCAAGTATGTTCCATCCCATGACGTGATAGGGGGCGAGCCTATCGCCATATCGGGCACAAATTCCAGACTCCGGGCTAATGCTGAGCAGAAAAAACCCAAGTATGACTTTGCCCGACCTGGGATTCGAACCCAGGACCTCAGAGCGCTATTGTACCGGACATGCAATACAACTACGCCACCGAGGCAGTCCATTTAAGGTAAAAATACTGCGATATATGCAAATTAATATTAAATAACGAATGAAACAATAAATCTGTTTAATTATTAGCAAAAGTCATATTTACACCTACACTTTCTTTCGGTTACTGCGTTTATTAAAGTCATTACTTATTAGCGTGAACCATAAGGCGAAAACTATTTCCATAATGTTTAAATCAATAAATAAATGTCATCAGACTCGTGAATTCGTCAAAAAGATTTAAGTTAAATATATAATTTTACTATCTAAGTAAGACATTTGAGTTATTTTGTTATCCCACTGTGTTTTTATAAAAAAAAACTCTATGCAGTTTTTGATCTTTTGGTATTTTCCTTACGAGAGTAAGTGAAGATTTACAAGACTTAATATAAATCGCATGCGTACTATTACAAAGTAGTACGTTAATTTTTACGTGTATTTCAAAATTGAGATAAAAAATTAACGTATTGTTAAAAATTAGAAAGACGTTACTTCATGCTTCCCCCTCTATTTATAATCGGTCTTATTGGAAATGTTGACTGAAAAACATTTAGAATCATGTGACATATACCTAATTCAATTTGCACATTAAATATAACATAGAACCTTGTAATAGTGACTCAGCGATATATAGACATGGCTCTGTTACTTACCTCAACTAAAATCATTATATCACTATCTGCGGTTGCTCGTAATTGGTTTATCTATTGTATTCATTTCGTCCTATATTTGTTTTGTTTTTGATAGCCGTGAGCCTACCAAATATAATAAAATATATATTTTTATCTTTTTTTATTGCTGCTTGAATGACGAAACGAGTTTGCCGTTCCCCTGATGGAAAGCTTACGATCAATTGAACAGTAGAAACACTATCCTTCACCTTGAATTACAAAGTATTGTTTGGTATTCCACTGCGCTCGCCATCCTTAGACATGGGATGTTAAATCTCATTATGTCCAGTAGTTACACTGGCTATAATGTCCTTCAAATCAGAACATAGTAGTGACTACACACTGCTGGTTGGCGGCAGAAATAGATATTGCGGTAGTACCTACCCAGGCGGACTCTCACATATGAGAGACCTACCATCAGTAATATCTTAAAAAAATTCCAATAAGAATTAATATAATAATAATAATATCAGCCCTGTATTATATACTTGCCCACTGCTGAGCACGGGCCTCCTCTACTACTGAGAGGGATTAGGCCTTAATTCACCACGCTGGCCTAGTGCGGATTGGTAGACTTCACACACCTTCGAAATTCCTATAGAGAACTTCTTGGATTGCAGGTTTCCTCACGATGTTTTCCTTCACCGTTAAAGCGAACGATAAATTCACAAAGAATACACACATGATTTTTAGAAAAGTCAGAGGTGTGTGCCCTTGGGATTTGAACCTGCGGACATTCGTCTCGGCAGTCCGTTCCACACCCAACTAGGCTATCGAGGATTTTTTTTTTTCAATAAGAATTGACTCTACATAATTAATTGGAATGTATGCGGTATTTCCAATACGGTAAATCTCATTTCTATCAATCTAATTAGAATTAATGTATGCGCCCCACGCTGCGACATTACTCTGAGAAGGAATTCAGTTTTAAATTAATGTCGTTTGCCATTTTATTGACTAAAGTTAATATGTTTTATCTGAGAGGCACATTCCAAAACTTACGTATTTAAGAGATCAATCTATATGCAGTTTTGATAAGATTTTTTAGTGTAGGAATAACCATATATTTACCTATCAAACGATTATCGTATTGTCTAATACTGATGTTTACTCCAAGTACTTAAGTATGTCAAATTGTATGCAATTTCTAAATTCAAATCTCATAATTAAAGTAATAAATTTGGATAATTATATTAATGCATAGCGGCGATAGCCTAGTTGGGTGTGGAACGGACTGCCGAGACGAATGTCCGCAGGTTCAAATCCCAAGGGCACACACCTCTGACTTTTCTAAAAAATTATGTGTGTATTCTTTGTGAATTTATCGTTCGCTTTAACGGTGAAGGAAAACATCGTGAGGAAACCTGCACATCTGAGAAGTTCTCTATAGGAATTTCGAAGGTGTGTGCAGTCTACCAATCCGCACTAGGCCAGCGTGGTGGACTAAGGCCTAATCCCTCTCAGTAGTAGAGGAGGCCCGTGCTCAGCAGTGGGCAAGTATATAATACAGGGCTGATATTATTATTATTATTATATTAATGCATATTTCTATATTACTTGGATTTTATTTTTAATAATCTGTAACATTTTTATCTCCGTCTGTACGTAAGCGAGCACCGTCTCGTTGCGGCGACACGACAATCTAACCTCATAATGATACATTCGGTGTCTGTCTGCAGCTAACTTCATACCAAACCTTACCACTTAACTACATTGGATTCCAACTATTGGATACAGATTAGCAATTAGGTTCCCAGTTTCCTTTTTCAAAAGATTTTTAAATGGAATAAGGTAGAATTTAAATATCGAACGTGGCGGTTTTAAAGAAAAAATTTACGAGTTTATGTTACTGCGTGTGTACCAAAAATAAACTTAATTAAGCTTTAAATAAAACACATTTTGCACTTTGCATAAATCTTTTATTAATTTAAAACATGCTTCATCCTTTTAGCTGTATCCTGGCACATCACCATTACAATTAAAAAAGAGTTTTATAAAAGAGGTTACAATAAAAATATATTAATTATATTATATTTTATTCACTACAATTTTGCATAGCGGCCAGTATACAAGACGTGTCGATAAACCCTCGGGCTATTTCCGCTTGCACTCGGTCTAAGCGCAATAAAACATAGCAGGATATGTAAAATATTACCCGCGATAACAACAAAGGTTTGCATTTATTCTATCTAAGTAGTAAAGACTCCTTGGTAGTCATGTGCCTCTTTGCCAGTACAAATTAACATTCTTATTGTTTCTATGTTGGTCAGAATTCAATTAATAACGTTGGAAATATTAAAATTTTAAATATAAATAATATTTTAACTACAATTTTGTGGTCCAGGTTATATGGGGCTTTTTACATTGGCGATATGGGTGCCCTGGTTGCTGCCTATATTTAGGTAATAAAAGGTGTGACGTGTGTAATATACTTTATTTTAACGAATTTAAATTTTTATTGAATTCGTGTATATTAATTATTTTATTAAAAATGGCAAAATTTGTTTTTATCAGCATATTTGTGGTGACGCTACGTGTAGAAATAGAGCTGTACGCCCTTGTAACCTTGTCAAAAAGATGTTTTATTGACAGGCAAAACTTTTGTTTCGGTAGACGCAGGTTACAAATATACTAATTAACTTATAGCTTGGCACCATGATTTTTGTCCGTTGCCGGTTTCTTATAGCACGAATAAAAATTAAACAGACAAATTTGATAGTTGATTTAATTTACTTTATAATAAGAATTTGTATTTCAAATGTAGATAGATTTCAATTTCAGTTAATGAGTTTATTATCTTCTTTGTGAATTTATCGTTGGCTTTAACGGGGAAGGAAAACATCGTGAGGAAACCTGCACATCTGAGAAGTTCTCTATAGGAATTTCGAAGGTGTGTGAAGTCTACCAATCCGCACTAGGCCAGCGTGGTGGACTAAGGCCTAATCCCTCTCAGTAGTAGAGGAGGTCCGTGCTCAGCAGTGGGCAAGTATATAATACAGGGCTGTTATTATTATATTATTATATAATGAGTTTATTATTGTTCATATAAATTATCTGCGACCTTAAATAAGATTTTAAAAATATCTGTATTTTATAGTTTCTTAGGTTTTAGATCTATCTACCATGATAGCCTAATTAGGTTTGTAGTCTTTACCGTCGAAATTTCCATACAGATCTCTATGTAATGTATATATTCGTTTACTTACCAATCTTTCTCATCACTAATTACCCCGGGATATATAATAATAATATAATTTTATTTTCAAGTACTAAGACTCATAACGTTAGTTACTATCGGGCTTATACTACGTTAGTTTAACAACAATTACTATTTGTCTCATTCTTATTTGTCTATTTCGATGTAATTTCAATCAGAAATTAAAATATGGTCCTGATAGGTCGTCGGCAATGGTAGCTAGTATTAAATTTTTACTCTATCTAATCCTTGCCCAAAAAGCTAGTATTAAATTTTTACCCTGTCTAATCCTTGCTCAAAAAGCTAGTATCAAATTTTTACTCTGTCTAATCCTTGCCTAAAAAGATATGAAAAACGAATACTATTTTTACAAGCTATAGTTGTATACTTCACTAGATTCGAACTCACGACCTTCGCCTCTCACTCCACAGTGCGCAAGTTGTCGCCGCTTCGCTGCGTTGAGGTAATCGTTTGCCATCGGCTAGTAATACGCACTCGCCTGGTATAGATAGCATCTAACACTCCAATTATGTTGCGTACTTTTATACACATGTGTAATACTATGTTCTTTATTTGAATAGTGTTATGTAGTAAGCAAGGAAATTGTTAGTGCATTTAGCTGTTACGAAATTATCTGTCTATCTACGTTTTATTATATTTAATTGTAGTCTACTGTGTATAAAGGTTTGGAAGAATCGTAAGCTTGTACGTTTATGTCTAAAAGGTAAGTTAGAAACGTATTTACTATATCTGTTTGTTTCAGTCCAAACCGCTGTGGACTTTTCTTGGGCAAAGGGCTAAGTCTCAATTCAGGTTAATTTACATACTTTTTTTTCAAATCGAAAGTATGCTTGCTCGACTTTTGGATCAAGATCTAAACCAGCTTCTTCTCTTAGTACAATGGCGGCACTTATGCCGAGTTGAATCTAGTTCCTGCATGTTTCTAGGTATAAATGTACTTAGATGATTTATAAATATCCTATTTACGAACTTTTGATTTAATTTAACTCTGTAAGTATCAGAGATAATACAAACAATTTTTATCTAAGCAACACATTTTGCATTACATTATCACACTTATAATTTATTGTCAAATCAAAAACCCTACGCATAGAATATTTACACATAAACTAGTATTCCATCTTTAAATTATCTAACATTCAAAAAACAGGAAGCGGAACCAACGACAGATGTGCGTGATTTTTTTCACCTTCTATATTTAAAAAAAACCCGTATGCAAATGTCGCGTTCATTTGCATAATACAAAAGTGTACGTTTTCAATCGTGGAGCAAAAAGTTAACCCTTTAACGGCCTCTTTTTTATTTTCCCGTCCGTTGTCGCTCTATGAATAATTAGAGTAATGTGCTCTTTGTACCGCGCATGTCATTTTTTGTAGGTACAGGAAGTATAAAAACGAGATCGAAAGTGGAGGGTTAAAAGTGAAACCGTCGGCAGTCACTATCAATATTTAATTTTTTAATACTTGTGTGACACACTGTATTATGTTTTTAATACTATACAATATCTGATAAAACATCTACTTTCCAATTATATTTGTCTCTATACCGAAATTTATCAAATAGAAAGATAGGGAGGAGTTGGAAATATTAATTGAAAAATTATTAATTTTATATTTTTTTTAATACATTTTAGTTTTCCCTGAGACTCGCCGAGCTTCACTGCTCGGTGTCATAAAATGCGTGCCACTGCTAATCCTGGCTTACAGGAGTTGTAGTGGTAGGTGTTAGGGCGGGAAAGTCTTTAATTATATTTTTTTTGTGTCGTAAATTTTCGAACTACAATTTTATTTGTAAGCGTTTTATGATGAGTAACTAGCTGTTGCACGCGTCTCGGCCTGCCTGAAGTACCTTCCACAGAATAAAACTCCAGCTGCAATTATCTAAAAAGTTATCTACAATAAGTAAAGGATTGTTTTACATTTCATTTGATACATATATAAATACTATCGTATATCAAATAAATACCATTTTACTACTGTCTCACGTGAGCGGCGCTGCGAGCAAAATGTTACAAAAATATTGTTAAAATTAATTTAAAATGGTTTTTATTTAGCTCTTTGTTAAAGCAGTTTTACCTTCAATTGTAAATACCTCAAGGAAGGACCCTACATTACTTTCCTGATTGACACATTACCATTGTGTACATCTTGGGAATTTTGCATAGTCTATTGTGTTTATAATTTATTCAAATTTAAATATTGTGTTTAGGGTGGTTAGTGTTTGCAAAAGAATTACAAGTTTGATTTTGTAGTTACAAAGGTAACTAATAAAATATTTATTGACATTATCAAAATAACAACGGTTAATTAAATTTTGATTTTTTCTTTTAAAAGAGGATCATTGGAAAATAGTGTGTTTATGTACACGATAGAATATGATTTATGATTCTTTGTTATCATAATTACGCATCGAATAATCAAACTTCCAAATTCAAAATAAAATTTAATATTAGCCATACAGTTACCTAATTAATTCAGATATTATCGAACATTGTGTTACTATTCTAACTGAAGATTTATTATTCATTATTTAAAAAGCCCTTTAGTCTTAAAGGGTTTGATTATTCAGATTAACATATTATTTTATCTGCCATCAAAATCGAACCTAGGTCATTCCAGTTCTAAACCCATCCCGTAGACCAAGGAAAATAAAACCACAAAGCTAGATAGTTTATTAAGTCCACATACAAACTACCAATTATGCATATGGCGGATACAGACGTCATATTAGTATGCAATGGCGGCTTTAAACGTCATAATTATTGCATTAACTAATGCGCTTGTAATATGAGGGTTAAATAAGATTTACATACAAGTTTATTGTACAAAATTATCAGTTTATTCTCTTACTTTTATATAGTGTCACTAGATAGTAAATAAGTATAGATTAACAGCTGTTTTAGGTTGGTGTTTTTGCTATCAGACCCTTGATTTAGGCGCCATTAGTCCAAGTTCTGGTATCTGTAACAAAAAAACAAGTCTTTTAATCAATGTGTGTATTTTAATGTGTTTTTTATTATCTTGTTTTTGACCATTTTACGATTATTAACTAGATTAAATCTTGTTGTTTGAGTCATTTTTATACAGTTTTAATGTTGAATATGAAATGTGTGTAAATTTTTGTACAGTTGTAATGGTGAATATTAAATGGGTGATCTTTTATTCAAATCACTGGGATTAATATCAGTTTAAACACGTTAGTATATAATGAATGTTAACACAATCCTCATGTTTTAATTATGCAAAATGAAAGCCACTTCTTATTGTAATGGATTCTAACACATACTATTTTAAACCCTTCACGTTAAGCACCTCACATAATTAACTTCATATCTGTTTAGAACAATTGTAAACAACGATATTTCGTCTATTTTTACGTTATTCTATTAATTTATAGTATTATTATCACAGAGCTAACAACAAGAATCAAAATGGCGTATGACAGGCATTCATCGCCGCCATGTTACGAATGCGCAAACCGATGCGCAGTCGGACGAAAAATGAAAACCCTTCGGACACTATTGTTGCTTTGCGAATTCACCCACGCGGTATTCTAATTTCAAATTCTCGGATTTTCAATACTGCACCATAACGCTTTCAGTATAAAGTCTAGTCTCCCTTAAATAATGATTAGGCGTTTCAATAGAAGGATGTAATATGTGCCTATGTCGATTGCTCTGGGGGAATCGAAAAATAAGTTTTAGAAAAATGGAATAAGAACTATTTTCTCTTACGTGTTTCTTTTAAGAATAGATTTACAGCAATTGCAAAAGCTACTTTGTGACTTGGTGTTAGAGTTTAAAACAGTTTGATTGAACAATAAGGTTGGTGCTTGTGTGAGTGGTGTACACGTACAAGTGAAAACCTTGTTACCGCGCGTGTGGTGGTGTTTGATAAAGAAAGGGTAACGTCATATCGCGATGTTGAATTTTTACCTATGAATGTGACATTTCGTGGAATAAGGAGATGTGTGTGTGTGTGTGAGTGCGGGTAGGGATGTACTATATGAGATTAGTTTCGTCGAACTTTATAAATTCAATATAGAATTCATAAATTTAAATTTCGAACGGATAGAATAGTTGTTTTTTGTTAGAGACAAAATATCAAGCATGCAACATTGCTTTCTTGTTATTCTTGTTTTTTGTATATTGTATTGCTTTCTTGGTTTTATATTTTGTCTGGATATCACGTCCGAATGACAAAAGAATAAATAGTAGATATATTAAGGGTTGTAAATTGTAACAGCAAGTTAAGTTTTGAGTTTATTGCACTAGTTATATGTGTAACCGACTATTTTCATTTTCAGATCATGGAATATGGCCCTAATTATCTGAGGAGTCAATGAGGTGGTAGTCACGCTACACCTAATATGGTCTTCGCAATTAACATAGACAGTGTATGTCATTAATTGTCATTGATATAGTATGGAGTAACGTCATCCTTTTGTTTGGTCATTCGTGTACTAGATTACATTCCCTATGATTTCTGCACTCTGATTCCTCTATACTTACTAAATGAGTTTTTTTGTGACAAATATAGTTTTAGATTTTTTTTGTCTGTTTCGCTTGTTTATTTGTTATGTGTATGTCTTTTCTTTCTTCTTTCTTTCTGTTTACGCATTTTCCAACTGTCAAAAACATTTTGCTGCACTATGGACAAGATGTTGTCTTAATTGCCTCGTGGTTCCCTACGTTCGATAAATCCATCGATATTTCAACATCTCTAGCGCTAGCGTTGTGTGCCGACATATTTTAATAATATTCATTTTTCCATGTCACTGGATGTCGTTGTATGAAATTCTCTGTATGCTGCCCTAATATACGAGGATGGGCCTTTATTTAAGTGGCTTCGATGTCATCAATACGAACAATTTTATTGCCGCAACAGTTTTTATGGCTTCTAGCGATTTTGTTAAAATCTTTTGTATCAAAGATATTTCGTTTAAAAACATTGAATATCGGATGTTGGAGGTCAGCGCGAAGTAAAGGGATGATTCAAAAATGGCATTGTTACTGTTTGTTTGTCGCGGCTGTGATTAGGACTGTCTCAGTGGCGTAGCTTTGCATAAATATAACTACTACGCTAAGGTCCCGGATTCGAATCCCGGATCATAGGGTGTCGCGACCGTGATGAGGACTGTCTCAGTGGCGTAGCTTTGCATGCGTATAACTGCTACGCTAAGGTCCCGGATTCGAATCTCGGGTTAAGATCACAGCGACTGGCAGTGAAGAAGGCATCATAGCTCAATTCCTGCTGAATGCCTTTTCGTAACTTGTGTAAAAACTAATAATCATTAGAACGCTTTTCAGGCATTTATGCATATTATTAGTACTTTTGTGTTGTGTGGGTTTCCCTTTCAGAAAATTTCACTCTTCGGCTTTTTCGATCTTAAACATTACTTAGTCGTAGTTTGGAATTAGGAAGTTGGCGATGTCATATTTATGCCACCTTGGAAGGCACATAAAGCCGTTGGTTATACCCGTTACTTCTCTCCGGTCATGTCGAATTGCACATCACTGGCCGATGAGACAGAAGGAACAAAAAATACAGAATCATTTTAATAAAAAAAAAAACATGCCGATTCGAAATTCGAATCTGAAAAACTTTTTTAAAATGTGCCATAAAGAAACAAACAAGGAGTGCATCAGAATCATTTAATTTAAAAAAAACATGCCGATTCGAAATTCGAATCTGAAAAGGTTTTTTAAATTGTGCTTTAACTCATATATTTTTTAATTTATTTTTATACTGTAATTGAGCTGATCAGTTACTTAAGATTTCAGGGTATTTTAATGTTCTAAATTCAACTATACCTCATATAAAACCTACTAAGTATTACCAAAAAGTATTATAAAAGATCCGAATAAAAACTTACATGAATCCATTTAAATCCAGTCCACCCTTTAAACTCTGACAAATACATCAAACTATCGCATCAGCGGTAGTAAGTAAAACCCAGATCCGCATTAAGTGGGGGCCATAAATAAAAACAAATGGCCCACGCCGAGTGTTACGAAAAACATAATTGATGGAAAAACGTCAGAAACAAAACTGTACGCATTTATAGTGGCCCTGAAATTCTACGCTTCAACGCGGAACATTTCCGTATGCCGCTAGTGATGCGATGTTGTCGATAAAAATAGTGTCGGACATATTATGATGTTTTCGAAATAAAAAATACAGTTTATATTTTTAAAATATTACCTAATAATATTTGTATTACATTATAATTGAGGTTATATAATGTTGAACATATTTCAGTAATGTAAGCTGTCAATTTATTATCCCCCCTTCCCTCCCCGTTTTCCATATCCAAAAGTGTTTTACAATCGAGACAAAAAATATAGAAATTTATATACCTTTGAATAAAGCCGATAATCACTAAACTAATTTTCATTCAAGACGATGACTAAAAATAAATACGCCGACAAAGGAATAAGTCACGTTCTAAGAGCAATAAGTATTCAGCCGTCGGGTTAGTAATCAATCAAAACCTATAAATGTATAGGACATTAGCATAGGAAACGTCTATGCCTAACTGAGAAAGCGTTGGTGTTTGATTCAAGGAATTTAAAACATCAGTCATAGACTAACGAATGCCTTTTTTGCAGTACGCTTACATTCTATTTGTATAAATTAAACAATGTTATTGGTTTCAAACAAAGTAATTTCGAATTAATATATCGATATTATTTATATTTTCACGAATTTTGGACGCAAACCTATCACGCTAGTTTAATTTTTTCATGGCAAGTCAACAGTTTTATGCCGTTTATTTTTATTAATTTATTATTTACATGACTGTTACATACGAAATAATTGTTTTTAAATCATAAAGTCGTTGCTATAATTAAATATATCTATTATACTTACTTATAGGTAAGAATATAGCATTTAAAATATTCTATACAATCGTGTTTCCACATCAATATTTTCATTTATTTTATTTTACAAGCATACATTACGCACAATAAAAAATAACAACCCGATTATTAAATTTTATAATTGCAATTGTATGGGGAGCAGACTGTATAATTGTGAACCATAGATATTTATCTATTCTTTTCTTTTAAAATACTTATGCACCGCAACAGGGCAATGAACATAGTACGTTGCATTTTAGATGTAAATAAAATATTCCTTTCCATGCATTTGGAAATGTTTTTAAATTGCCATAATATTTGAAATAAAACTATTTTTTGAATTTTATCGCTTTTTTATGTTATGCTTTTTTGCCGACGTTTCGAAGACTTTGCAGCCTTCATGGTTACATCATGGGGGAACTAAGGTGTTGTTCGGCAAAAAGTCAAAATATACAATAATATCTACCAATATTTTACAATTATACATTTTTTTTTTCATTAAATCATGATATAGAAACCACAACAAAATCCGAAATATTGTTTAATTTCAAATATTTGCGTAAACATAAGAAATCACAATAGCAAAGTTTATTATATCGTGTGCCGAAAAAAAGTTATATTACATGTTAAGAAGATACTCCTGGTATTTCAAATGTCATATTTATGTGGGAAGAATTCCAATATTAGTTATTGAACCTCTTTTGTGATTTAACAAGCTGCCAGATTTTTGACCTTCAAAGGCAGCTGATGGCAGACATGTTGGCAAAATCTTATCATTAATATGCAGACAGTATTTTTCTTTGGATTTAATAGCTTTCGTTTGCAGTGACCGGTAATTTTGCATTGGAGGAAACACGCCTTTGTTTTATTTAAATCTGATTTAGAACGTGTTTCGAATTTATTATTCAAAATTAATTTATTTTTAAGTAATTTTAGTTTCCTGCCAGTCTTTTAAAACTATTTTTAAACTGTTATTGAGTATGTTCGAGGTACTATAATATTTAATTATGCTTCATAAATGCTTTTTAAATTGTTATTTAATTTTAAATTTACTTGAAATTTTTACACTGCTTAATTTTACATAAATATTTTACCATATAATACAATCTCTTTTACAAATATCTAGATCACCATAGATTAACATTTCTAACTCTATCTATTTATAAACAACTTCGTTAATTACCGATAAAAACAATTAATATCGACAAATCGAATCCCTAGCGACAAGTACGGATACAAGACATTTGTTTCAGTCGCGACTCGATTCCACTCTTTCTGGCGGGATAGCCGAAAATAAGCGTCGTGCTAAATCGACGTACAAATTACTTTCCCCTGCCTACTGCGTTTGGGAGTCCATTAGCCGTAAACGAAGTCTTGCGATAGTGGAAACTAAGTCATACATTGATTTCAGTGCTGCATTTTTGTAATGTAGTGTCGTGCTAAATCGACGTACAAATTAATATTTATGTCTATGTATACATATGGCGGCGATAGCCTAGCTGGGTGTGGAACGGACTGCCGAGACGAATGTCCGCAGGTTCAAATCCCAAGGGCACACACCTCTGACTTTTCTAAAAAAAAAATCATGTGTGTATTCTTTGTGAATTTATCGTTCGCTTTAACGGTGAAGGAAAACATCGTGAGGAAACCTGCACATCCGAGAAGTTCTCTATAGGAATTTCGAAGGTGTGTGAAGTCTACCAATCCGCACTAGGCCAGCGTGTTGGACTAAGGCCTAATCCCTCTCAGTAGTAGAGGAGGCCCGTGCTCAGCAGTGGGCAAGTATATAATACAGGGCTGATATTATTATATTATTATTATACATATAAAAAAGTATATTTAGATGTATGCGCATAACTACCTATACTTTTCCTCTACTGAAATACTTTGACACGCGTTCGACTTTACATCTCTAATAATCATTCTGCCATCAATTTCATTGGCTTTTATCAGTAACTATATTTTCCGATTCACACATCACGCATCTATCCAAGAAAGTGTTGGCAGATTTGCTATCGTTGTTGCAGCGGTTATTTTCCGCCAAGTCTGTTTCCTGGATGTAATAGAAGGTGAACCTATTTAAACTCCGGGCTGTTACTGAACAGAAAAATCATCACTTTGCCCGACCAGGGGATCGAACCTGAAACCTCAGCACTGCAGTCATACAACTACGCCACCGAAACAGTCGCAATAAATATATAGATATTAATCCCAACATCGATTCGATTAGAATCAATCAAATAAATCGTAGAAATGCAAAAAGTGTATCCCCACACTCCCCTATCACTATAATCCAAGAACGTGTGCAAGGGGGCTCGTTACCGGCCAATGTATTGAACAAAACTAAATTTTCCTATACAAGATGGCGGCCACCCCATGCGTGTGTGGGTGCTTGTTATCCAGTCACTCTTTCTTGCATATTTCCTATTCGTTTTGACAGAGTTGACTGTGGACGAAAACGGGAGCCATTGTGATTTTATTTAACTGAATGTTGAGATGAATGTTGTTGAGAGACACTTATTCCGTGTAGAAGTTTTCTTACCCTATTATTCATAGTCTTTTATCTAAGGACGGAATAAAGCTATGGTAACAAGTATTTTTCCCTGTGCTGACGGCATGGTAGCCTTCGCAGTGCGTACACATAGGGCCGTTGTGACTGGCTAATATTGAGATACAACTTGAATCTAGTTGGCTGTCAGGTAAACAAAGCTGAGAAACATACTTGTTATCACAGCAATACTCCGTTCTTAGATAAATAACGTATAAAGAGGTATGTCTTTTACTATTGTACATGTGTGCAATAAAGAATTAAATAAATAAATAATACTGACTATTCTCAAACACATCGGTATTTACTTGATAATTTGAACAAAATATCCCGGTACTTGGTTGCGTCGCTCTCCGCATCGGCAGCGTTCCCCCATACTCAACGGTTGCTTGTTAGACGACAATTGAGAACACATCTCGCGGTGCCTCAATTATTATTCACTACTCAGGTTTAAACTCTTGTACGGAACTTTATAACTTGCCTAGTTAGAACCGATAAATCGTATTTTTGGTTTGAGCTTTGAATGGAATGGATTTGTGAATATTCAATATTAAAACCATTTTTGGTTATTGAATTACTGAACTTTTTAGACGGTAAAACTCCTTACATGATTTAAAAACAATAGGATTAGAATTAAAAAAGTTATTTGAATTAAACAAACTGTTTTAGAACGTCAAAAATTTGAAAAGAGAACAATTCAAATCGAAAAACCGTTAACTGTTCGATCTGCCGACAAACCCATCAATTTCACAGCATCATATTCAAAATATACTATATTAAACGCGTAGAATCTTATAACAAAATGTCACATGAAATATAGCCTTTAAATCGTAAGGTGCGTTAGGGGTAGGGAGCCCGCCCTATCTCATTGTGATGCCGCTGCGAGACAAGTGTCAAAAATTCACTATGAGAATACACGCGTACGGAATAGGTTATATCTTTTATATTTGGAAATATTGTAACTTTAGTACGCCATCTTGGATTGTTAAAAAGACGTGGTTGAGTATTCGAATTTTAAATTAAGACCATACATGAGTTGAGGAGCGGTTGGCAAAATGTAATGATTGGTCGTCGAGGATTTCCGTCTAATGAAAACAATACGACGGTTTTGGACGGAATTTTTTATATTCGATTGTATTCTCATTGTCAGGAATCATCAGTACTTACTGTCTGTGTACGGTACGGTTTCCTTTACGCCCTGTATGTGGACTTATCGAGTTTTATTCTGATACATGGGACAATTTATACTCTTTCTCTGTTCTTAAAACTTAACATGGGGTTAGTATGAGCTCTGTCTCTATTCTTAAAACCTGCAAAGCGCTCATAGCTCTGAAGGGGTGATCATAGTGGTCACTTAATTATATAAGGTGACCTGCTGTTTATGATATTTTGTTTTAAAAAAGGTAGTTACAGAACTTTTACAATCGAGTTATTAATTTTCATTCACCTTTGTCATTTAAGCTTTCTATAATTTTAACATTAGATGCAATCCAAAATCTCTTTCACAATAAATCGTCTTGCTTTCTTAGTCGTTGTTAATACGCGACAGTTTTCCAAGAATAAGTAACGTTCTCTTACAAAACAACCAAACAATTACGCAACAATTTGAAACAACCCTAATGTAGCAGTTAACCCACTAACCGAGTGTAATAAAATACCTACGGCAATTTAACCTTGACACAGCCCTACTTAGTATGCACAGGCTTTCTTTTAAAATCTTATGTATTAATTTGTAAAATTTTAACGCGAACCAAAATGAATTTTACAGCGCTACCAATAAGTGCCAAAATGTTAAAGAGCGCCGCGAGAGCACCGAGTTTCGTTTTCAAAAATGAAAAATTGTATGATAATATTTTTCAACTAGATACTCGATGCGATTGTGTGCTCTCTTGCTTTAGAATAAAGCCTATTGTTAATAGGGTGGGTGTGGGCGGTTCGGTCGTTCTGAGTATAAATAAGTTATTTAGCACGTGGTTCTCGTGACGACGTTCGCAATTTGAGTATAAATTAGAACACTTATCTCGTCGCGGTTTATATGCCATCTCTTTCTAACGCCAACGTTCGCAAATCGCTGTCCCCCTTCCACCCTATGTCAAGGAGTAAACCTTAGGGGTGTCGCCCGCATCAGCATTTTCTTTATCGATATTTCGAGATAATACTTGAATCTCTCCGACGGGGAGGCAGGGAGCTTATAAATAGTAAAATGATATATGTACGCAATTTTGGGGTATAGACTCTGCGATATCAATATGAATTCGGCGAGGGAGATCGATGGAGAGCGGGGCGTCTGTACTATTCTTTATACGAATAAGTAGTGCATTGAAGCAGGTGATAGTGTCGGTGAAGTTAATCTGAAATATCGACAGTCGATATTTTCGTTGTGCGCGGTCCGCTCTTGTATTTAATTTAGCCTGCGGAAGCAACAGGTTATTAGCACGGAGCTTTCCCGCCTAACTTTCCGGGCGTTCACTTTTTAAATTCCTCTCTTTCCCTTTCTAATTGGATTGCCTTCTCCCTTGCCCGTGAATGAATGAAACTTGTTGCTCGCCGAATCATTTCGCATTTATTTTAAGATGTTCGCAATTTAAATGTGTGCCAGTGCACTTGGCCACTCCGTCTCTCGAGCGGACTGACGCGGCCGAGCCTAAAATCGATCGCTACTCGATTTGATAAATTTCCGATGGTGTCACTTTGAAAACGAATTTTCCTATCCCCATTATCGTTTAACCGTAAAACTTATTTTACCGTATAATTTTACACACGAACGGCCGCGCTTCGGGCGTAAAAATTAACACGTCCGTTGGTTAATCATTTTCCGCTCATTAGTTCTATTGAACTTCCCTATAAATGTTACATTTTCTTATAAAAACATAAACGAAAATAAACATAATAAAACAACAATTTATATACAATGTTGAAGACAAAGAACGCGCACACAAAAGGAAATCATCTAAACGATATTGCTTACGCGATACAATATCTCATTTTGTGACAAATTGTGAGACGTATCCACATATCAAAATTCACAATTTAACCACGCAGAGACCCTACATACACACAAGTTTCCACAGTCATACGCGAAACGAAGGCCGCGCCATATCTTACTCTGGAACACACGAATCTACATACATAAATATAATTCTACTCACCACCCAATACATTTTATCTATGTTACCGTTGCCTTACTAGAAATATCAATCGATCAAGAAGGTCGTATAGCTGACGTCAAACTTTACAAAACTGTTCTTATGCTTGTTGGAGGAGATTTGAATTTGGAACAGAGCCGCGTTGGCAGTTGGCGCGATGACGCGACCGACGCCCGATCGAGTCTCACGAGGTATTCTCAAGGGGTGAGCGTAGTTCTTGCGCTTAGATATAAAGAAAGGTAGATACTTATGAAATTCGAAGGAAAAACCACCCTTCCCTATACTTACACAGCGCAGTCGATTCGGTTTTCGCGGAGGAAATTGTAGCGTAGTTTGAGCGGGACATTCGCTCTACGTACGCCGCATGGAGACGACGATTTTCTCGAATTTCCTTCGGGACGCGTCTCCGCTTTCCAAATTTGAATTTGCCGTTTGAATTTTATTCCATTCCTTTTTATTGGTGTTCGGTATTTGAGTGACGCGCTTCAATTATTTTGTAGACTGTTCCATTTCTTGTGTCAAATGTCATTTTAATTCGCGCCGCGGTAAATTAAAAAGTTGTAAACTTCCGTTCGAGTCATCAGAGAGGTGAGTTCTTAATTAGTCGATTTATATGAACCATTTGAGAATGTTTTTAAAATGTGTTTTTATCTATTTTTATTAATCGCGCCGTTGAATTCGTCGGAATATTTTCTGGGTGACATATTTATTTCGTTTTGTTATGTCATTTCCGACTCCCACGTTGGGCTCGGAGTGAATATCATTATGAAATTTGACAGATAGTTGTGTCCGTTCGTTTGTCAGTTGCGATTTTTTAAATTTTAATAGTATGTTTCTTAACCGGAAAAAAATAATAAATCATGTTAGGAATGCGTTTTTTATGGAATAACGGGAATATTAATGACAGCATTTATGTCACCGTTTACTCTGAGTATTTTTGTACCAATTAGCACATTCTTTTTGGATAGTAATAGCTACTGAAAACAGGTTAGGAGAAATATTTGATGTCATATTTTGAGACAATGGGCGGCCGTGAAGGCGTATTATGAACGAGAGCGCGCCCAGATGCAAAATCTTTCTTAAGATAATTTCGTCTAATTGATCATTCGGAATGACAGCAAGGCGTGGTGCCTGTCAAAAATGTCATTCGGATGATGATGAAATCATTACACAGCGTATTTTCATAGTCGAAAATACAGCTAAGATTCAACGGTGTCGTATTATTGACACTGGCCAGAGTAAAATTGTAATTGGTTTAAAAAGATTTTGAACAGATGAATTTTGAATTTGGAATACAGTTTTGTCGATAAAAAACGTTGAAATACCTAATACATCCGAAAAACTAAACGTTAATAGTGGTACATAATATTAAAAGAAATAAAATAGAGTTAATACTGGCAGGTTTTCTGATATTAAAAAATGAAACTAGCTAAGCCTAAACATATTTTCTAACATTTTGATATATACAAACTACAGTATGATACTTAAGGTAACGAATTAAATAGATTCAAAATCCTACATTTTCCCTAATAACACATTAGCTGGTAAATATCTCATATACGTGAGCCCATCTGACGTCTCGTGAGCATCTTACTAGTTAACACTGATTTCATGATTTCTGCGGACAAACCAGACTAATTACGCAGTTTAGATACAACATTGTATCAAAGTAAGTGCAGTAAAATGTTTTGGAGTTTTGAGGTACAAAGTTTTTGTTACTATTACTACCTTCTTTACTGACAGTAACAGTCAATCATTATTTTCAGTCTTTGGAAGTCGAATGCTGAACTTCTCTAATAATTTGACTTATAAGATGCTAAAGTTTTATTTGCTATTGAAATGAAATGATTTATTTGAATCTGTAAATTGATATACATTATTTAGACTCCGTCAATAATAATTCTACCACCAGTTGGGAAAGCAGTTCTCACTAGAGAAGAACGGGCAACTCTGGTGTTGCTCTTTTCAATCAGTTTAGGGTAAAGACTACAGTACATGATAAAGTGAGAAGAGAAAAAAAAAGTTTAGAGCAGTTCATTTATAGGCTCGTGAAATAAGGAATAAATTAATTTAAATTTTCATATGACTGCACAACCCTCTCAGGAATCATGAAATTTCTCTATTACTCCTTATGACCATCTTTACTGACAGTAGCCATACATAATTTTCAGTCCTTGGAAATCCACTGCCGAACCTCTCTAAAGATTCCAGATTGATCTATTTCTTGCCTACATCCGGCGAGTTCCTGCGCCTTTTATCAGTTCATATCCACCATGTAATTGAACGTCCAGCGCTGCTTTTGCTTATCAGCAAATTGTCTCCACTCGAGAATCTTTACTCCATCTGCTGTCATTCTAAGAGTTCTTTGCCCTGACCACTGTCTATCACTTTGCCTCAAAAAGACGTAAAGCCGTTGGTCCTGCGCCTGATCTCTATCTGGTCATGTCGGCGGTCTCACCGGACTATGAGATTGAAGGAACAGAGAGTACTTGTGTATTGCACACACTTGTGCACTATAATATCTCCTGCGTGGCTGATCTCCGTTGAAATTGGACGCCGTGGCCGAAATTCCGGTAGGAGAGATTTAGTTAATATTTTTGCCTTAGTTACGTTCGTTGTCGCAACTCTAATAGATTTCAACTCTTCCTTCTACTATTCGTGATAGAACTGTTACTCTTTTATGTTAGTAATGAATCACCCTGTATAATGTGTAGTAGGCGGCTATCGTTTGACAATTGTACCAGCTCATTTTAATTTCTTATGAGCTCAAAGTGATTCGGGTCCGAGTATGTCTTCATCTTGACGTGCAAATCAGTATGAATCGATATATATGTACGACGTACTAGATTTTGCGTTCCGAACATTCACTGTTAAACTGAATTGAACTGTCATCCATTCAGACTGACTTTAGGTCAATATTGACAGCTCGTAGTTGCCATTTTAGTTCAGATTTTGAATAAATAGTTTATATGGACGTTCGAGTCTATATACGTCAATGGTAATAGGTCATTATCTCGCTACAATATTGAGGCAACGCTATGAAAAGAGTTTCAATGATATCACTTTACAAAACTATAATCCCTAAATCTCCCGTCCCGTGACCGCGAAGGTTGTACGAAATTTCAAACTAGAAGATTACAAAATTCGCGTACACATAAATCATTAAAATAGTATTCCATGTAATTAAAATATTACATATATTCACATCTCTTATGCCATAAGGGTAAGCAGAGGCGTAACTGATACACCCACTTTTCACTGTGCATATTGCGTCCATTCATCTAATAGGAGGCGAGCCTATTGCCATATCAGGCACAAATTCCAGACTCCGGGCTGATACTAAACAGAAATACTCAAAATCATCGACAGTCTTACTGTAATACAACTACACCGAGGAATCAAATAAAAAAGCATTACCGATACAACGAAATGTACTAGTTCACCCTGAACTTAGTCCAAAACATTTTGATAGTGACCCGTGCCTAACAATGAGACAATTTATAAATCAATTGGTAATTAAATCTGTTGGGTCATATTCCAGTCAAATAAAGCATTGCCAATACAATGAAATCAACTAGTTTACCCCGTACTCAGTCCAAACCATTTTGATAGTGACACGTGCCTAACAATGAGACAGTTTATAAATCAATTGGTTCTTATATCTTTTGGAGTATATTCCAGTCAATTAGATGGCCAGAAAATTTCAGTATTCTATTCGCAAAAAAAATCAATTGGTAATTAAATCTTTTGGGTCATATTCCAGTCAATTAGATAGCCAGGAAATTCCAGTATCCTGTTCGCGGATTTCGCCCGGTAAACTAAAGGAATGCCTACTCTATAAAAATGGCGGACTCCAAATGTATTATTATAATTCTACCAATCCGCCCCTCACCCTGTGAGACACAACTTTCTTATCTGAAATATTATTATAAATTTTTGAATTATTAAAAAAAAAATCAATCCGCCCCGTAACCACGAAAGCTTGTCTTCGAAATGTCGAGAAATAATATAAATAAACGCGATAAAATCCGTAAAAAGTTTTATTTTAAAGTCATTCGTATAAATATAAGAAATATTATTCAACTTTTAATTGTCGCGGACTGCAAGTAGCCAAGTCAAAGTGCCCGCGGTTTAGCGTCGACTTAATGACAACCGCATGTCATGTTGTGTACGTTAACGTCGAGATGGGTTTATGAAGCGAGTTTAAAATTAACTTTGAAGGTTAGCGTAAGTACTTCGAGGTACACCTCGAAATACCTACACTAACCTTCAAAGTTAAACCTACTGCTAAACCAAAGTATATAGACGTTTAAAACTACTTCTCTACATAATATAGTTGTCAATGCAAAGTAATAAAGATATAAGAATTGCGCACAAAACTATGCAATATGATATAATTGTAATTCAATAAATAAATTGTAATTTACTCTGTTATTCCAATAAATAAATACAATCACATTCGCTAACTATAGACATATAAAACTATTTAAGCTTTAGAGAAAATAACATTCCTATAAACTATTCAAATATATCACAATTTTTTCATAAACCATTATTATACATGGTGTACTCCTACAAGATTATTTATGATAGAGAATAAGTAAAAGAAATCTTTTTAAAAAAATAATCAATTGGTTTATGGGAAGTTTTTTTTAAAATAATAATAACGATCAATAGTGACCTTATATTTAAGTTGACAGGTGAAGATGTTTTTTTATTAGGAGTTTTAATAAAATACAAAAAAAAATATTATATCAATTTCTTTCCTAAACTTACAATAACAATATCAATATTAAATCACTCAAACACAGTAAGATAGTACTTAATATAATACCATCAAGATTCAAAATAATCCTCAAACATCAAACTTATAGAAAACCGATGAAAAGTATCATCACGCATTGGGGTGAATGACATTATGTACATGATAGTTCGGGTCGGACCCTTGTACCTTGCTTCCCCGCCCTATGTACAACTGCTACACATGTGAGCCGTAGGGGACAAAATCAATATGGATAACTCCTTTGTAATGCGACACGGGTTGGCACGAATTTTGAACTGTCAAACGGGTAGGGTATGTATGAAACTGGCGAGGTCGATTGTATTGGTTTTAGAACGAAATTTTTGATATACTGAAGTAAATTTTAAAAATAATTAAAAATATAGTATATTCTATTTAGGAATTTTGAGGGTGTGTGAAATCTACCAATCCGCATTAGGCCAGCTGGTTGACTAAGGCCTAATCCCTCTCAGTAAAATTAAAAATATCATAGTAGATTTTGCTAGGTTTTTATTAAATTTAGATACTAGTACTACATCGGATATAAAATATAACTTGATAGATCGTCCTGTTAAACATAAAAACGACGTCTAAATAACATTTACTAAAAAAGCATGTCAGTTATGTTTCGATAACGAACGTCAAGGTTTATTAATACTGAATTTAATGAATACACTCGACAAACGTATTAAATTAAAAAACCTTATTTTATCCGACTTCTGCATTAAACATGTATGTAAAAATTTTAACTTCGAAAAGAATTCACAAATTAAAAATAAAAAAGTAATCACCAACTAACTGGCCACTTCATTTACGATCGACGTCGTGTCTGACATATAGATTAAAAATAAAATATTATTATATCTCATCTGACATAAAAATTAAAATAAAATTTCTTCGTCAACTAACTGGCCAGTGTTTTAACCATCGACAACAATAGTAATTTATTTAAAAAGATATTAATGTTTTATTGTGTCGTTTTTAATTGCAACATTTGTCCACGAAGGTAATTACTGAAGACAACTCAACTACACATGTAGACCAGAAATACTTTAATTATTTTAAAAGCGAACAATGTTTTTTTTTTTACATGTATGCGGTATAATTTATAGGTTTACCAAACGAGGCAACGGATGAGTATTTATTTAATGGGCATGATAGGGCCAGTCGTAAAATTTTATTCAGTTGTTTGTATTTAAAGAGGCGTAATAAAGAGCCTGTTTAATTGACTGCTCGCTACCGCTAGCCGTTGTCTATTACGATTTAGGGTTCCTTATGAATTTAACTTATTTTATGTTGATTGAATTTATGGTCTGTTATTGCGGTGCCGTAATGCTCATTTTTGAATGAAATATAATAGCAATTACGGGATCAGAATAAAAAAATACAGTCGTCACATTACTTTATTAAAGTCTATTTGCGACTTTTAAATGTGCTTTTTTCTTATTTTTGTCAGCGAAATAAGTAATTTATAAGTATTGGAACTTTTATATTAACCTGCTGCATTTTTAGTAAACTCTTTTAGTAGCCCAATGAAATATTTATAATTTAAAAACGTTTCTAAAAAGTTTCCCAAAACACCACAATGCCCTAACGTTAACATATTTAAAAAAAAATCGAAATTCGAACGTCAATAATCTAATTTCGAATCACGACATTCAAATTTTATAGCCATTATAAGGAAATTATGAAGTTACCGTCATTAGTCCAAATTACATGCGATTCGAAGGTAGCTCTTTTGACATTATAGTTCGGGGTTGCCAATTAATTTTATGGTTATTTATGATATAATTTAAAAGTTAATTTATTGTGTTCTTTGCGGTGGATTTATGAATGCTATGTATTGAAAGTGATTGATTTAAATTGTAATTTATTTAGTTATAGTTGTTTAGTTTAGTAGTTATATTGATTAGGTCCTATAAATAAACCAAATATATTTTGCTTATGTTGACTTGTTCTTTCCGCGTAGGATTTAAATTCGATTTGAATAGTATGTAAAATATAGATTTTTTCATATTCGTTTTTTACGAACAATTATAAATTTTATAGGTAAAAGAAATCATCAACGATCATAAATTATTTGAGTCATGAGATTATGCAATTTTGTTTTTTTAAGTAATTCAACGCCCCATAAATATTGTTTGTGATTTTACTTTTCAAAATCTAACTACATTCGCGTATAAGTATAATATATAGATAATGAATATATTCCTACATATAAAATAACATTAAAATCTTATAAGAAAGCTGTGTCTTATATGTTAAATAATTAAAATTGTTAAAATAGCGTAATATTCTATTTATAGAACCTTTTTCTTAATTTTACGTGAATTTTTCTACAAAAAATCAAGAAATACAATTTTAATTTAAAGTTTGTGATTTTTTCCAAAAACCAAACAATTTTTTTTTATTTCAAGTTCTTCCAGAGGTTTTTGACAATTTATATAATGACGATGCAAATTACGTTTAGAGTAACAATAGTAGTATATAACATTTATTTTGAATACTGGATGAGCCGACAGACGTGGACTTGTCTTAACTATGAATATTAAATTCGAATTGGTATAATTAATAAAAAAAAATATACAAAAACATAGTGTTTATTATTGTAATTCTCTAAGAAACACGGATTCTGGCAATCGCTGATAGAGTTTTAAACAACTGACACTTATGTACAATTAATATTGTCGTTGAATTTTTTTAAATCTACGTTCCACTCAAATTTCTTAATTTTTTCTCTCATAAGAACCTTCTCCTGACAATAATTAACACAACAAAAAAGAATTAGCGAAATTTTTCCATCTATTTACGCGTTATGCAATGGCCAAGGGGAATAGAGATTCGTTTTTATATATTACATAGATTACAATATAGTTAAAACTTAAATTACTGAATATAGTAAGTCAATACGTAAAAGAGTACATAATCCAAAACCCCAATCTTTATAAGCTATTTGCTATAACGAAAAAGTACTATAGTTTCCAATACACACGTAAAACGAGATTCGGGGCCAATATTATTACAGCGGACCCCACCCCCGAGCCTTGTCAATCGATCAAACATGTGCAAACATTATAGCCTATTGTGACGCTTTACTTCGACCTAACTCTACCAACACTCTACAAGGAAAACTCTACCTTATTGTCCTGTAATATGGTGCAAAATTCAATGAATAACATCACAGATACGACGTTATACAGCGTTTTGTTTTCAATTTGGACATATTTCTTATACATAAGAGTCATAGGAGCGATGGAAAATGTATTGACAAATATATCAAGTTACATTTTCCATTAGGATATTGTTTATTCCAATTTATGAAGTGCCATGCGCTTGTCTGCACAGTTGTTTGATTTTCTTATGTATTTCTTATTGGAATATGTTAAATTGAACCGTAAGACAAAGTATATAAGTTTATATCGCATTGAAGGTTTGCAAATAAGAATAATGTTGGAGAGAGTTAGGAAACAGGATATAGGAAAGGACTATAAGGTACAGTTTAGCCTCTCAAGAATATAAGAAAAAAATTGTTCCGAATCTGAAAGTTACCTATTAGAAACATTTACAATCGGCGAAATTTTCACATATTTCACCTTTATTTCTATAAAGGTGAAATATGTTCAGCTGAAAGAAGCTAGTATAGTCTATATTTCTATATAGACTATATAGACTATACGAGCTTCTCTCAGCTTTGCCCTTATGAAAAAAATGTTTTTGGGCTCAAACCTTTCCTATATAATATTGAACCGCAATAAAAATTCTCCCATATCTTCCCCGAGGTCTTAAACTATCTCCATACCAAACTCTATCGATATCAATACAGTAATTCAATCATGAAAGCGTAACAGACAGATAGTTACTTTTGCATTTAATATCAGCCCTGTATTATATACTATCCCATTGCTGGGCACGGGCCTCCTCTAACTACTGAGAGGGATTAAGCTTTAGTCCACCACGCTGGCCTAGTGCGGATTGGTAGACTTCACTCACCATCAAAATTCCTATAGAGAAATTATCAGGTATGCAGGTTTCCTCACGATGTTTTCCTTCACCGTTACTTACTATTTACGTACTTTTGCATTTATAATATTAATATTGATTTAAGTGTCTGTATTCAGGGAATCACACTGAATGAACGAAATACATCTAAGTTACGTCGTTTTCTTATAAGTTATTACACCAACATGCTGTTCTTATTGTAAAGACAACGCTAGTTTTTATGCTTCGTAATAGGCTTTATTATCTTTAACATATAAAAAAATTGTGTCTCACATAGAGTGCGGGGGGGACCGCTATTTGATACGTAGTTCGTCCAAACTACAGCAGTATTACCGCAGCGGTTGCGACTATACAATATTATGTAATACTAGCTTATGCTCGCAGCGTCATCCGCGTGAAAGATTGTGTCCGGGATAAAAAGTTGCCAATGTCCTTTCCAGGAACTGAATTACAGACCGAATTTTATATACATCACTTAGTTAGAGGTATTCGTTATAATCAAACTTAGAATTTTTCTTTACTCACAAAACTTATTATTTTATTATTATGAAAAAAACGTATACCATTTTGTAAAGTTATTAAAGGCCTATCAGTTGTAATATTTTTATGACGTTATAAACATGTTGTATTTATGCTTAGTAGGTATATTATCGACACGTTGAGTAGAGAATTAACGATAGCATTATAACTTACAACTTTTAATCGCATAGATAAACGTTTTACGGCTTATTGTTGCCAATTTATAAAAATATCCGGGATTATTGTAAATATAATTTAACTTGATACTGAAATTCAACACTCTCGAAGCGATACGGATTTTTCTATACTTTCTTGCGGGACAAGGCGTTTCACACCTGGCCATAAATGTATACTTTTCTTTGTCGCACTGTTAGCAAGGTATGCACAAGATGGTTTAGACCTGGTTTCGCATTCATCTTATTAAAGAAATCAAACGGTAAAAAACAAAATACTATGGGATAGGTGAGCGAATAGTTTAATTTAAATGAGTGAATTAATTTCATTTCTATCTATTCAGTATCTTACTGGTGATTTTTAATAGCAATTTGATTTACATCAGAAAATTTGAAAGACGCCCCATAAGTACTTATAAGACTTACATTTTCTGACATATAGCTCTACATCAAGATGTTATTTGTTAGTATACTTATTGTTTAAGAAGGTGTATTGCTATTTTTAAGAGCCTGGGCTCTTGGTGCACTTCCTTAACTAAAAAATCCTATAAAAAATGGAACAAAATAAACCTAATTGGACAGACTTATTCTTCTCTGTGATGTAAAAATATCATTAAAGTGATATTTGATTAATTCAAGACGTCTTGCCTACAATCATAAGGTCAATTATGTAACGCGCGTGTTTTTAAGAAATTAGTATTGAGTTAGAACACGCTTTAAAATTAAACCTAAAAAGCAACTTACAATTCAAAAACTGAAATTAATCATTTGCCTTATCTTCTGTCTTATAATGAAAACACAATTTATTACATTGGAATTATGAAGTTAAGTCTAGCAACCCAGTCGTATCGTACTAAGCAATAAATAATGCCAGATTAATGAATCTATTATTTTAGTTTAACATTTAATTTCAATCATTCGAACATAAAACAATATGAACATTGCAAATACACGTTAGAGGAATGAAGTTTTACTGGTTTTATAAATATTTAGGTTATTTCTATTGATTGGTAGATAAGACAGATTTTGATGTTAAGTTTTTAATCTGTATACATAAATATAAATGCAATATCATTCCGAACTATAATTAAGCATTTGAATACATAATCGTCATCTTTGACGTAGGACATTAAAATTATGACATGAACTATACTGTCCTTCAAATACGAGTGCTTACTGCTGCGTAGCGGTAGAAGTAAACAGTTCAGTGGTTCCTATTAAGACTTATGAGGAATCTAGAATTAGATTTTTCGTAAATTTAGTTTGCTAAGTAAACACTGCATACTTACTACATAATTAGTTTTATATATTCTGTTTTGTTTGGACATAAATGAAATATTACATGATAAGAAATGGCGGGAAAAAAGTGAGGTTATGTTACGTCATAATCCATAAGTTATGTTAAGATTTTTTTATTGCTTTGAATGACGAGACGAGCTTGCCGTTCGCCTGATGGTTAGCAATACGACCGCCAATAAACAGTAGAAACACCACTCAACAGCTTGTATTACTAAGTATTGTATGGTATTCCTCTGCGCTCGCCATCCTGAGACATGAGATGTTAAGTCTTATTATGTCCATTAGTAACATTGACTTTAATATAGTTCAAACCGGAATTCAACAGTGAGTACACACTGCTGCTTAGCGGCAGAAGTAGACATTGCGGTGTATCACTGTCAGTCTCTCATATGTGAGAGTCCGTCTGGGTAGGGGTAGTGAGAGACCAACTACAAGTGAATTTAATATTTACATACCAGATTTAACATTTTTCAATGACCATGCACAAAAGATCTACTAATATAGAACTTTAAGTTTACGTCAGAAACTATTTCGACGCGAACCAAAAAGTTAGCCCAATTTACCTTAATATCACTTGTAAAACTAACCTCAAAATCACATACACTATTTCTCACAACACGTCTGCACACCTTTATAGAAAATATTTGAATGCCATAAACATGTCCCATGACCTCTATCTTTACGTGAATAAATTCTGAATCTCCCCTCCGATAAAGGGTTAACTATTTCTATAGGAACTTATGGCTCGTGAATTTGCATATAATTTTTAGTTTATTATTAATATAAAGGGGATCTATTGTAACGTTTTTCAGTTGATGAATTGGCCATATTTATAAGGATTATGTGGGTTTGTGCCGTGTTCGGATTGTGTTATGGGTTGCTATGCCAACATTCTAGAAAAGTTGGTGTTTAACTTCATAATATACATTTCATTTTACAATTTATTATTTCGAATTTTTGTATTGGCAAATCTTTAGAATACTAACTTTAGGTTATAAAGAATATTCTAACACGTTAGTCATTTGCACAATATAGATAAAGTAAATAGAAGGATGGTACAAGAGGTTGAGTCAGTTTTAATGATTTCGATTTTAAAACGTAGTGTAGGTAAAACTGCTACATTGATTTTAAAGAAAGAGAAAGGGTATACAGAGGCGCAACCAGGGTACTCACTTTTCGCCAAGTGTGTTCCGTCCCGTGATGTGATAGGGGGCGAGCCTATCATTACATCGAGCACAAATTCCAGACTCCGGACTGATACTGAGCAGAAAAACCCAAATATCACTGCCCGATTCGAACCCAGGTCCCCAGAGCGCTGCCGTACCGCGCATGCACAACTACGCCACCGATGTAGCCATAATTAAATGGGTTAAAAGTCGTTAAACAACGTATTCTTGTTGAAATAAATTTATGTTCCATTTTTACTATTACAACACATCAAAACATAACCCCCAACTTATTATAATATTTTTATTAGTAAAACAGATACGATCACGTTTCTTATTATCTATGGTTATTAATATTGGAGACCACAATGCGTCCGATCAACCGGAAGTCGGGATCTTTTGTAATAAACGTTCAAACCCTTCCGGTGATTCAATATCTTTGGGCTGTTCGGGGTCTATTCATGTTGACCCCGCGCTTGTATCTCACGGCTGTCTTCTAATTTAATCGGATCTCGAGATTTCGATTAATCGTTACGGACTAAATCGATTAAATTATATGAATTATGCTGGAATGCGGTCGGCCTATTCATTTGAGACATGAAAATGGGAATAGCTTTGGATCAAGTTTGGTATTATGTTAATGCTGATTGTAGTTAGGTAGACAAATTACATATTCAGAGTTTTAAACATATACTTAAATATATTAATTAGTAAAAACAAGACATTAGTACAGTCACCCACATATTATATGAACAAATTCAAAAGTTAATATCGCCTATACACGTTCTTTTTAAATGTTTTTTTTTTCTGTGTAAAGTATACCTATCCTTTTTAATTTATTTTTGTGACGAAAAACAATGTTTGTAAGAACACAAAAGTGTAGGCGATTTAAGTTTTTTATTTATTCTGCTACTTATGTGGGTGATGGTACAATCTCCAAACAATTGTTGACACCATGTCATCGCAAAAGAAAACGGTCACCTCTTCAAAAACCGCCGACAATGTTCAAATATTTGCACGATCATAGAAAAACACTCCACGCTCCTCCATTATGCCGATCAACAACATTTTGATCAAATATTGGCGCCAAAAAAACTTAACAAAAAACCACTACACACGACTAACAAAACAAACATTTCACGGCTATACGACAACAAAAAAAATACAGTACCTCGTCTATGCACAATAAGGGCCTTCCTATTGTACCGAATTTGACTAACCATTGTTTAAAATGCTGATTTATAGGCTATTAAACCCTTTCTATTAATGTATAGATAGATAAATTTATGCGTATTATATTCGTTGTAAAAAATGTTAGCCATATTTTATCGGTGCATAGACAAAAGTTGCGCGGCGAAGGGGAGCGCACGCGCATGTGGCGGGAAAGATGGACGGCGCGGAAGTAGTAGAATGTGGTTACTTTTTGTATTAGATATGCATTTAGACATATCTTGGATCAAGATATATTGCTTACATGACATGGGCAAACGATATTTTATTGTTCGTGTTCGGTTCTTTGTTCCTTCTAAAAGGGTTAAATACTCTCTTTATTCGAATTAAAAAAAAAAATTGCATATTCCATAATTACGTAGTATTAAAGCCAAAAACATAAACGTAATCTCTGTCTCAAAAATGACATAAGCCCAATTATCTCAGCCGTATCTCTAGTAAGGCAACGTTCAGAACATATAAACATCATTCAAACAACTAAACAAGTTTAAAAAGAAAATTAACAAGGTAATTATCGAAATAGTTTGCACCGACCCACTTTCTTTACGGGATCCGGGCAACTTTCACCTATTTTCCTTCGAAGAAAGCGAGCTACAAAACTAACGTCCCTGAACTGAGTAAATGGCGTGAGAAAAAAGTAATTTTCATTCATAAAACCATTTTCTTAGAGGCTGGGGAAAGGGACGGAGCGATGCGAGCGTGTATCACCCGTCTCGTTCTAACGTACTCATTTTTAATGCACTTTCTCTGGTGTTTCTTTTGTGCTTCTTTTAAGTCTTTGCAATCTGTACGCAGTCTTTTTATAAACCTCTCACGTATTTTTACTGCGGTATTATGAACCGTTTTTAGGTTGTTAAATGGTTTATTTTTAAATGCTTTATGTTTTTACTTTAATTGTTTATAAGAAGTATTCTATCAAGTCGTTTAATTTTTCTTTTGTTTATTAAGCGTAAGACATAAAATAATATGTTTTTGAATTGCGATGAATTTTTTCTGATGAAGAAAGACTTCTGACTTAGGAAGATCCGAATATGATGGACTTTCATAAATAAAAATAAATTAAAAAACAAAATTAGTGCAACTTCAAGGACAATATCAATTCTCCATCCATCATAAACATCGTCTTTTTACACTTTCACCATTACACTAACAGTATTATTTTAATTTTTGAATTTAGAATATCACGAGCCGACGGCGTTCCAAATTTTAAATTACAGCTCATTTGGCATATCATGCACAGCCAATAAAGTCCTTTTTAAATAAACCAATCAATTGTAAAGATTTTTTGAATATGGAACGGGTATCGAACTATTTTAATCCTTTGAGTGGCACTCGAAGCAAAAAGGGATGCCACCGTTTGTCCTCTTTGTGTCCTTATAATTTATTGTCACTGTACACCGGCTGTGAATGTTCTACATTTTTTTTTAGTTGATAGTCAAATGGGTGTTTTAACGGCCTGTATCTGATGTTTTGAATAGATGGAATAAACTCTTTACAAATATACCTCTTTGGTAGTTCATTTAAAACCTCCTTTATAAAAAAGTACAAAACCTACATGCTTTAATTATATACAAAAAATATCTAACTTTTCGTAGTATTTTAGACAGTATCAAAAATGTACACTATACCTTACAAACACATCAAAATGTATGTAAAATTATATTCAACTGTACCTATACAGTACTAAAAAACTTCACTTAGGCCTCTACAACTCGCTACAAGCGAAGTGTTCATAACTAAAGATTCCAAACTTTGCCACAAAGTGGCGTATAAATAAAAAGCGATATTCACGACCGTTGGATGCGCAACTTATGACAGCAAAGTTCTGAAACCACTCCAAGAAGCCGGCGAAAAGTTTCCTCCAACAATATATTTGTCTGTACGCCAAACGTATGTCGGCTGTGTTGTGTTGTTTAGGAGTAGCGATCAGCGGATTAATATAAATTATATATTTTGTTTTCATAGGTTTATTTTGATTTTTTATATCCGGCCCTTGATTTAGAGCCATACATAATAGTGACTGGGTTATTCCATCTTAAAAATTACTTAGCTCGGAGTCAGGAAGTTGGTGACGGCCACGTGCCTCGGGAACCACGCAACCCGTTGGTCCTGCGCCTGATCTCTCTCGAATCATTGCCGTCTCACTGAACTATGAGAGTGAAGGAACAGAGAGTGCACCTATGTATTGCGCACACACTTGTTCATTATAATATCTCCTGCGTACCTGGCTGATCACCGTTAAGTTTAGCTGCAGCTGAAACTCTGCTAACAGAGATTCATTCGCCCAGTCATTCGGAATCGCCATCGCTTATCGCCTTCCTGCATAACACGGTCTCAGCGTCGAACTAAGAAGTACATAAATGAAAACTTATATTCTCTCGGTTTCTACATCTGTATACCTTCTGAAATAAATTTATAACATGGCATATTCTGATAATTCAATACATTGTCCAATATTATTGACAATACCCGACGAATTCCAAGCTTTTCATTATCCAAAAATTTCCCAAAATACTATATTCAAGAATATTATAAGACGTATATTACAATACAGTTTTACATAACGTCACTCGATATTACACGGGGAGGCGAAAAAAATAATATTCAAGAAAGGAAGGAAAAAATTGAAACCCTCATGTTTGGGAGAATAGTCGGGGAAATAAAAGGCGCGTGAGGAGTCGGGTATTTCCCTACTTTTCCTTTGGGTGGCGTTTGACAAAACAACCCCCTCCCCCGCGCGCCCCTCCCGCGGCATATGCGAGTAACACATTATCTATCACGGAATAAACCTACGCGCTGTGGAGCTGTGTTACATTTTTTTAAGTATAATCTTTTTTTTTAGATTATATCTAATGGTTATATACACGCAGTTAGTATGATCAATACAATATTTTCAAATATAATTCTATAACTAACCACTTGTGTCGGGTCCATTGCAATTTTTATGGCGGCCTGTCTTTACGTTTATCCTGTTATAGCGAATTGTTTTCAATAGGTATTTGACAGCACTCCAGAAAATCTTTTTACTAAGAAACTATTAATTTAAAATGAGGTTTATTTTCCCAAAATAATTGTTATAGTACCTACCTTTCATTAAAATTCATGACAAAATCTATTTGCGTACCTTTCATCCAACCGTTCAAGAATTTTATAATTTTAACAAACACTTTCCTAATCTCGTATTAATAATAATAATATATATTAGTATAGTATAAAACTAAATAATTTTCAAAAAAAAAAAAAAATTCTAAACATTTTTCTGACCCCTCCACGGCTGCCGCTGTCCGCAGCGCGCCATATGACACATGTGTGGTATAAGCGAAGTATTGATCTAGTTCGTACTCCTTTCCTTTGTAACATAGTGTATGTGTGCGGAATTGTGCCTTTCACCCTAACCCCTTGCGATGAGGCCGGCTCCTGAAGACACTGACGGGGAGTATCGACTATAGCAAGGAATATTGGTCTTTAAATCAAACTATTTTACGGATTTTATCGCGGTTTTAATATTTTACTTTTCTACCGACGTTTCGAAGCAGCCTTCATGGTCACGGCGGGATTGAGGTGTTGTTCATCTGCAAAGAGTTGCAATATCTACCTACATACTACAAATATACAAGTTATTAAAATTTTTAGCTGTTGGTGGTCTACGCAGAATGAATATTGGTCTCTAATTATTTTTATTGCACAACTATTATTAATTGGCTAAGATTTTTATTAACTTAACTGGAAGGGTCTTTTTCACGAGTTTCAAGTTTTTATTTAACAGTTATCGTATTAAACACTTAATTTAAGTAGATTTTTTATTTTTTGGGAGCATAGATTAGTGACTTTTGTATTTGGTCGGCTTATACATTTATGTAACGAGTAGTATTTAATTAGAAGTGAAATAGGCTCTAATCCTAATTTTTGAAGCAGTTATTATCGTTAGCATAGTAACAACGTAATTCCTAGCCTAAATCTAAAAATCAAATATGGCATCCTCCTTCAACAACTTTAGATATAATCCTATTAATATCTACACGTAATATCTCAATAACTCAACCTTTTCAACTATATAATACTTTCACTCTGACATTAAGGCCTATTTTCGCAAATAAGAATGTAATAACGCCACCTTTTTAATTAGGTAATACTTGCTCTATGACATTAAGGCCTATTTTCGCAAATAGAAATATAATTCTGTACCTTAACTCCATAACACAATATAGTTCACAAATTGCCTAACAAAACCATATATACCGCGTGTAAGTTATTCTCATTTTTCCACCTCGTACCTCCGTCCATAAATCGTGCGCGCGCCTGTCAACCGCACGCCTAGCCATTGGATGTGTTTATTTCAAACATTTCTTAGCACCCTTCTAATATAAGTGTTTGAAAATCAAAGGTGAACAACGCCTTGAGTATAAAAAACAAACTTTTGGCACAGAAACTGACTACTAATCGTGTTTTGTATAATTCATTTCATTATACCCTTTGATCTGTTTGTTTACCTAATTTTTTACTTTAATTAACATTTATATATTTAGCTCATAGTTAAATACTATAAATTGCATTGTTTTCTGCTTCCCGCTAATCACGTATATTGTAACTTTTATTAAGGCAGCCAAGCCAAGATACAAGCGTAGCTTAGTTTGGGTGCCACTAACAAATACTATATGCCCATTAAGCCTGTATTTGATAAGAATAAAATAAAATAAGAAATACATAAGTGTTGTGAATATGAAATCAGCTAGTTACGGATTATTTTGTCGGAGTTTAAGCTATCTATTGCTTTTATAATGGGAGATATTGTTTATCATTTTGTAATAAAGCCGAGGCTGCACCTCGAGCGGCATCCAGACACCAGTCGCGAAGGATGAAATTTTCCAAAAGAGAACCCGTCAGGACACATAAGTTCTAATAATATGCATATGGGGTCTGCACGTCGTTATAATAATAATTAGATTTCTAATAAATTACCAAAGGAAAGTCGGCAGGAATCGGTTTTGAAGGATCCTTCTCCACAGCTAAACATCATCATGTTTAACACCTTTTGGAAACCATCAAGGATAAGATTGTCTCTACATTCAAAAAGGTTTATACTATGATGTGCAAAAAGTATACTTAACATGTAAGTTGCAACCTCTGTACACTTCGGGTTTTGCTTTTAATAGCTGTTTGAATATGGAATTCGTTTATAAAATAATTTGGCGAGAGTAATAAAATTACAGTTAAGTATTTGTTTCGTGGAATGCACATTATAACTGATTGTAGTGGTGTGGTGGAACTACATGGACTGGAGTCCTGAACCCGTTGCTCGGAAGCGTGATTGTAATTAAATTGTACAACTAGTGAATACTCTGTTTTATTGTTCGCATTATCCACGGAAAGGCAACATATTATGCAAAAATGGCAAAATTCCATTGATGCTTATAATGTCCGTCCCGACAAATCTATATAATTTGAAAATAGAATATTATATCAAATTTGAACAATTAAACTTGGAACATGTGGTGGTTTTTTGTTTTTTAAAATAATGCTCAAATACTGTTATGATCAACGAAGACCCCAATCAAAAACTAACAATCATAACACATTGAGTATTCAAATAAAAACGGAAACGTCACATTTTCCACACCGCCGTGGAGAAATATTCGCGCTGGCAACGGGCCCCGTGCGTGCAAGCGAGACGGGCGGATAGTTGGCGCATAAAATAAAGATCAATCAGAGAGAGATGACAAGGCGTTTATTGGTTTCACCGCGCATTTTGTGGCCATCGCCGGCGGCCAACTTTTGACGTTATTTTCTTGGCACGTGGTAATTTTTGAATTCATTCCGCTGATAGATGTTTTAATGGTGGTAAACATGCGGTTTGGGTAACTCTTTATGCGTACTCTAGTATCTAACACATTGCTTCAGATTTATTTGAACTGTAAGTCCAATAAATGTAAAAAATAGAATAAATTGTACCCAAGGTTGGTTTATAGAGATTGAGTCAATTACAGTCTTATTAAATAATAAGTTTCATCAAATATTTGTTGAAAAACGCTGTAAGCAATTACATATAAGCTAACACCTCTTGTCCTTTATTAAACCAACAATTATTCATTTAACTAAGCATCTAGTAGCGTAGGCACGCAACCAAACCTAACATTTATTCAAACCACAACACATAACCAAACCAAAACTCTAGGAATCAGAATCTCACAACACATACGGTTAACAAGCGTGTTTGTAAGCGGTACAAAGGTGTGTTTGAATATTAAAATGGAGCATTGTTAGTCAAATTAGCGAGCAGATGCGAGCCTCAATCCTTGCCGCGCTTGTACCGAGCACGCACCTAATTGGCTCCTATTTGCATTACAATACGGCGGGCGACGAACAAACTCGCTATGGATTATGAAATGTTTTTAATGTCGTAAGTTCAGTGATAGCGATGGAACTAGTTCAAGCTAGTTTAGGTTTAGTTCATGGTTATACTATGACCAGAGCTGGAAATAATTGTTATTGGTTTCAATCGCAATTCAGACATTTGTCTATTAGCTGATCGGTATTGGATTTAAAACAATTTGTATATTTCGTTCGAATTTCGAAATTTTTAGCTTTGAAATTTTACTTTTAATAACTGACTGAAATAACACTGGCTGATATAAAAAGAAACATTCACTGTTCACGTATAAATACTGAATATGAGTACCTGTTCTTTTTTTAAATATTTAAAAGTTCCATATTCGAACCGTGCTTAAAAAAATAAAAAGTAACTAGGTGCCGCACGCACAGCTAAGCACCGGTTAGATAAGCTGTTATAGAGCATTCTCCGCGGAACGGGCGCGATAGCCAGGCTCGTTTCGGATATCAGCCACTAAGATTGCGAAGACGTATGCTTTTATCGCACGCCTATAGAATGTATGACTGACGGAGAATGGATCGATTGACCTTTTTTGTTGTATACGACTACGCGTAAAATTTGGAAGAGTTGATTAATCAGTTACGGGTCTACTGCCTAGACTAGCAGTCGTATTAAGGTTTTGAAAAGTATCAGTTTAATGTCAAATCAATCAAATGTATTTTTAGATTTTTGAAACATGTTTCCCGGGAAAATAAATTATACCTATATGATTTGCGGGTCGCTTATTACATTATGGAACAAAGAACATGATAAATCTTCAGTCATAAAGTTGACAATGACCTCTATACAATTGCTTAGAACATTATTAAGTTCTAAACCTATTAATACCTACAAAATCTTCTACCCGATACACAAAGTACGTGACAATAATAGTGCGAAATCTACATTGAATTACATCCCCGTTCCACCAGTGAGAGGTGTGCTGATTATTTTAGGAAAAACGATAACTGAGAGGAAATTGCAAGCACGGGAAATTACCACTCGTTGCAATCGCTCGCCGATGGAATATTCGAATTCTGACAAACTCTAAACGTTGTTACGAATTTTGCAAGAAACGAAGTATATAACTACTAAAGCATTTAATTATTATTTCATCCATGGTTTCAAATTGTTTAACGTAAACAGCAGCAAGAATTATTGTTGAAAAGATTTTTTTTTTGTTGTAGGCATGGCAATGTGGCCTCATTGCATCTGATGGTAAATGAAGAGATGCTCAAAACATGCCGACCGCCACAAGGAAACATCCCTGGACGATCGGCACAGTTATGCCGGCCTGTGTAATTGCTTAATTTGTTTGATCATGAACAGAAGTTTAATCATCAGCATTTCGAAGTCTACTGCTGAGAACAGGCCTTCCCAATAATTATATCAGATCAGCAAATGGTGTTATTAGTATAAACGTAGTACATTTTTATCACGAAGGACCAAGTTGCTCGGCATTGCTATTTAAACTTTAAATAACATTATTTTTAATCGAATGATAACATCTAATTTTGTTTGTGATAAGACATTCCAGACTTGAGTCAATTAGGTGACAATAGATTTTACTAGAGTAACAAAGTCGGCGACTAGGACCACCATTATAACAGCAAACTCAGTTGGATTCGAAGTTTATGTTTAACATTAACCATTATCAGACTTAGAAAATATATTGCTTGAGTTACTTCTATCATTCTTAATCACTTTAAGTCTATGAAGCTACGTAGATTTCAAATAGAATCATAACCTCCCTTTGCATTACCTTTAAGTATTACACTCTTAAATAGGTTTTTAAGATTAAAAAATTGTTTTACACAACGTCTGCTATTCTCTCCCAAGTAGTGTTACTCTACTATCAAAATTACCATTGCCTCGCTCGAGTACAAATATAACACGTATATCAGAAAATATGCCAACATCGAAAAGCCCCGGAGACATTTCAATAATCTTTCACTCCAGTAGCTTATCTCTTGCAGCCTCAAGATTAAATTCCTCGACAATATAGCAACTAACCAGAAAATGTTCCCGTACGCTCCTTTTTAATATCGCATGTCGTCGTTGCCTTTTTTATACCGAATATAAAATATACAATTTCAGCATAGCGCAAGTGACATTGTATACCATCCATCTTTTCGGGTTTAGATTTGCGTCCCGCTCTAACGTATGATTGTGTCTCTGTCTGGCGGATTTGTAGTTCCCCCGCCGGGTGGTTGTAGGGTTGTCATTGTTTTGTTTCTGAATTTCAGTTAAATGTTAAGTATAATATTTTTGTATGCTGGGGTATCATATGTTAGTACATTTCTTTCTGAATTGTCTTTTAAAATATTAGCATTGATCATAATTACAATTAATTCAAAAAGAAGAATACATATTTTAATATTATTAATTTTATCTTCGCCATTCACTTAATTTATACACTTATACAAAAAATAGAAACAAACTCAACAACAAAACTACGAAAACAACAAGACGAAGAGTGACAACCATATTATGCAAAGAAGCAGTCGTTCCGAGCAGTCAACTCTTTGCGCATTTTTCATCGGAACACAGGCAGGATATGAAGAAATGTATCGCGTACTTTGGTGTGTTATGATTTTTCTTCTATATTCGAGTGTTCGCATGAGCCGTTATGAAATTCAACCGAGCCGTAGGATTAGAATGGGTTTTTTATTCGTCATGGCTTATCCAAGGGTCTTAATTAGCATTCCTTTTGGTTCCTTGAGTTGTGAAAGGAGTTTAAGTATAAATGTATAGATTTTAAAGAAAAAAGATGTATTTATAACTATGTCGATCAATCGTCAGCCTCTTCACTCCTACTTTTCCTCTCTTCAAGGCTTAAGTTAAAAACAATCAATTAATTCGGAATATCAGTTTGTTAATTCAGCGTTGTGAAGGATTTACCTCGCCTGGGCCACAACACATTGGTGATAAACTTTAGACGTTTGAAATAAAACTATTTTTCGGATTTTGTCGCGGTTTTTATATTAGAAATTTCTCTTGACGTTTCGAAGACTTTGCAGGCATCATGATCAAAGCTACAATATCTACCTACGTTTTACATTTGTAATTTATTTTTTATTTTTTATCTGATGACAGTCAGATAGATCTACTCAGAATGAGCTCACAGTGTCTTGAAGTCTTGTGTCTTCCTTTAGATCTGCTGTTGATTTTAATATTTGTTACCGCCTGTGTGTTGTAGGAAATGCTGAAGTTGTTGTATACTCGTATTGTAGAAACAATTACATGTTCTGATACTTTACTAATGTTGTCATTTTGTGAGTTTTCTGTCAAATTCACCACAAATAAAATTCTCAGGCTCTTTACCACACAGACGATACACAAGCAATTCATATCCATAATTATGATAATCCAACACCAAAAATTCCACGAACATGTACATTATGTATTCTACATGAAACTACACTCGTTCCTCACAATTGGCACTTATTCAAGTCACAATCCTGTTATATTTACTAAAGAGCCGCTGCTATCCAGGGGAGAGGTTTAAAAACTCACTTCGATTTGGCATTTAGCATTCAGAGCGCGGTGTTCGGCGGCAGTACGTGATAACGCCATCTCGTGAGCGCACCCCTGTACTATTGCTGGCTAACGTGGTTTGTGTCTGAAGCGGTTACTTACGTGAGCGCGGTGACTAAGCATACCTTTGGGCCTAGACTGGGAGACATCAATGGTGGAGGTCACGATGCAATAGTTATGTTGACTGTAGATTCTATCAGTTACAATAGGCTTTGATGGGATTCCAAATTTTCCAAAATCATTTGTCTAACTACAGATAATACCTTATCAATATAACAGAATCTTGATATCTCTTACAAGACTATTTGAAGGTAAAATTTTATAAAAGACTTTATTAGGGTAATTTAAACATCTAAAATATCTACAAATAACATCCTGACTGAGTGATAGCAAAACTGACCTAAACATCAACCCCTTAAAGACCATAATCAAATTCTAGAATCCAGACAGATGAGACTAGACGAATATCCCTAGCTCCCAGTTGATGTTCTACGCGCGACGATTCCGAATGAGGTGCGACGAGCATACACGACGGCTGATCGCAAATTGCCAGCCATTTTTACTCGCTGATGTAATGCTATATGTATATTTATGCATGGCGTTAAATGTTAACTTTGCATTCAATACATGGTATACCGCTCATAGCACTGACGGGAATATTCAAATGCTGTTTAATATAATGAATTCATAAAGCGCTGTGGATTGGAATCATTGATTTGTATACGAGTGACACTCTATTTAATAGTGTATTTCTTTATAAAACCTTGATATATTAGAAACATTTGGCATTTGATAGAATTTTATAGTTTTAGATTTTGAGAAAACAACAATATTCTCTGACAAGCTGAAGAGTTGAGGCTTTTTTAATTTTGAATCCACCCACTTATGTGGTACTATTTTTAGCTTAATAGAGAATCTCATGCAATGAATAGAACATAAGTTGACGCGCATGATTGCTAACAATATTTTATTGTATACTACTAGTACTACGCTACTTTTGGGTGATTGAATATAGATTTGCATCTTTGCCACACCATTGCGTTTGAAACAGTCTGCTATCTTACCTCTTTCCTCTGTTTCCAATATTGGGTGTTTAACGTAAAATGTGAGGAAGCAGCCAAGCAGGCGAAATTATGGTAGTTTTAAACGTTTTGGTTTTAAAACAAGTTCATTCGAAATTATTTATGATAAAATATGGTTCTGATGGCTTGAAGCAAAAGGTTAAAAACATATATAAGACCATTGATATATATTTACTAGATACTAGATTTGGCGTTCCGAACATTTATTGTGTTCAACTGAATTGTACTGCAATCCATACAACTGCTTTAGCATGATGTCAATATTGGCAGCTTGTGGTTGTGTACAGAGTAGCGCTCATAATATAATAACTCTATTCTAAGTGTAAACCTGGATCTGAATAAAAAATATTAGTCAAATAAGTAAAATTATTTGTTGTTCAAGTGAATAAATAGGTTATAACAGTGACGTTTTGGTTGCCATTTTAGTTCAGATTTCGAACAAATAGTTTAAATGGACGTTCGTGTCTATAGAGTATACGTCAATATATAAGACCATTTAGTTAACAGATTCAAGGCTGACCTCACAAAACTGACTTTAAAAAAGCAGTTTGTTCTATATTTTAAACAACGTTCGAAATATGAATAATTTCATCCGAAACGTCTGTCGAAATGAAAAACATTACTGCTGAATTGAAACATACCTTAAACAAACAGAAGCAGAATAGGTAATGTATTGAAAACATTGTATTACCATGCGGGCCGTACATGGGAGGAGTCTATGTCAATAATCCAGATAAACACGTGTATTGATTATGTATCGAGTATCTTGATTGTGGCTTATGCGAGGAATTTCGTATTGAGCGCTTTACATTTGTTTGAGGCGTGTTGGATTGGGATTTTTTTGTAAATGTTTGGTAATTGTTATGTATTAGAAATATTTTGTGGGTGAGAAAGTACCTCTCAGAACTAGAGGTCTATGTCTATAAGGGTCATATAAACAAGACTGATGGTATAATATAATTAGAATATTTTTAAATGAATACTACTTTACGTCCATGTAGTTTTAAAAGTTTCAGAAGACGATATCATCTTTGAGCATAAAAAGTTTAATCTTTTCATAAAAATGATTGGATAGTATTATCGTTATATTATAGTTCACTTCATATGAGATTGGAAACTTCAACGAAATAAAGCTCATAATCAGTTACACCACACACGCTGAAGCCTTTTATCTCTAAAAGGGTAGACAGAAACGCATCTGGCGCACCCAAATTCCCCCGTATATATTCCATCCCGTGATGTGAGGTGTGAGGTGAGCCTATCACCATATCGGGAACAAATTCAAAACTTCGGTCTGATACTGAGTAGAAAAACACAATATCACTTTGCCCGACCCAGCGATTGAACCTGAGACCTCAGCACTGCCGTCGTAATACAATTACGCCACCGAAACAGTTAATTATAGCATATATTAAATGTATAATATTAAATGTATGACTGCCTCGGTGGCGTAGTTGTACTGCATGCGCATGGGTTCGAATCCCGGGTCGGGCAAAGTGATATTTGGGTTTTTCTGCTCAGTATCAGCCCGGAGTCTGGAATTTGTGCCCGATATGGCGATAGGCTCGCCCCCTATCACATCATGGGACAAAACACACTTGGCGAAAAGTGGGTGCCATGGTTGCGCCTCTGCATACCCCTTCGGGGATAAAATGCGTGATGTTGTGTGTGTGTGTATTAAATGTATGCTATGTCAGCTTACTACTGCTCTGTGGCCAGTCATGGGGGCTAGGGAGTATTGTTAATGGAGGACTCCAAACCCCTGATCAAAACTACTGGCATAATATTAATTATATTGTAAAAGAACGAGTGAAGAGCTGCCAATAAAGGTTCGAAACGCTATCACGATAATAACATACTGATCGGTACAGTAGAAACTAGTAAATATTTTGAAAATGTTCTAAAAACAAACCAAAACAGTTTAATACAGGAAAGAAAGAATAATCGCACATAAATTTATTGGGTAAACTAAACCTTCACACGTCGCAAACTTACATCCCATCCAAAGAAACTAAATCCACACTTTATCACACATTCACATAAAATATGAACTGGTTACAACTACGCGTTGTTAAACCACCCTCCAAGGAAGGATCCCATCCATCAACAAAGAAAATAGCGATTTCCCGTGCCACAGACAAATGATTGACAGTGAAGAAAAAAAAAAGAAAAAAGAATAAAGAAATGATTCCTTATTCAAATTTTCACGGCGTTCGATTTTTTCCTTTGTCGCGGGCGTACGTACCAGTTTTGTTTCCATTTGTAATTTGTCGGTTTGCTCTTTTCACAAGAAAAACGGTGCGTGCCGCGGAGCGTGAACGTCTTTGGCAAGTTTTTTTTATTGGTTTATTATAGACAATGTAGAGCTCGATTGATGTCGTGTAATTGTAAAAAGGCATGTATGGGATGCGAGGTCTTATGTAAATTTGACTTGTGACTAAAAAGAAAGAACAAAGACTCGGCTGTAGCGTCCCTTCGTTCGATGTACCTAAGTTAATTTGATATGTAAGTAAATGTTAACTTTGAAATTTTTTTTAAATATAAAGTATGAAAAAGATATTTCTGTGTATCCTACACTCTCATCTATTTATAATTTAAATTGATCATTTAAAGTAAAAGTCCAATGAAGCTATCAAACTACGGGGCTAAACTATAGTTGTAAATTGTAGTATAACTGTGTATAAGAGTTGAATTTTAAACAAGATGTTTAATCTAAAGCAAAGACATTAGGTATTCGAATGTAAGTAAACCTAACAGCTTAGACTAGCCTTCATTAGAAGTCAACTTTAAAGGTTCGTCTAATGCATTACTGATTTTAAATCCCGAATTGCGTTACCTATATGTAGACAATATAATAAAAAAACATTTAAAAAATCAAATTTCGAACCATCTGTTGAAACCAAAACAAAAGCCACCTTCGAAATTCAAATGACGCCAAAAGTTTAAACCAATGACCTTGGACCGTTTAATTCAACACCCCCGCATTCCCACATAATTTGCGCTTACCGTAAAACTGATTACGGCAAGCAGACGATTCCGTCTTTCTCTAACAATGTAGTCGTCCTTGTCGCTCCCATTCATGAAACGTTTAATTATACCGCGCCGGGATGACGTTATGCGATAGTGAAAGTGGAAAGTTAGATTGGACTCTCCCGGGAAACATGGCAGTAGTTCGGAATGTTTAATGTAACTATGTTAGGAACTTTGTTGTGTGAGGTTTGTTTACTTGAATTCAAGGATGTTGATGGCGGTGGAAAGGTTTACACCAATAACGTATTTCGGAAAAAAACGTACGTTCTTCATTATAGTCTTAACATATTATTTATATGAATGAATTCAATTGACTTTGTCTTTGACCATTGGTTATTGACAGCAACAATTAGCGTCTTAAAGATTATTCAACTCAATAATAAATAGAGAGATAATCAATAATTTGCATATATTTCTTATTCAATATCATGCATCAATAGCCATAATAACAAGCTAATATAAAGCAAACCAAATATTGTATGGTAGAAAAAAGTATCCTCACCTTTGCATAACACCGTCATCCATTACTTTACTTACCGGCATTCTCCGTCTGACTTTTTTAAATATGGAACAAACGCCCGAAGAAATTCTGATAAACTCATTTATTCCGATCCCCGCCCGTTGTCTTCCGCATCCGGCTTAATTTTAAATGTAGAACACGAGTGTTGAGGCAGGTCGGGGACTATTAGGCCGCCGGCGTAATGAGTCAGTGCGGGGGAAGCGGGGAGCCGACGGGGGATGGAATTAAGGAGTGTCAAACAAGGGATTTGTTGGTAAATTGGGACACTTGTTGATTTGTATTGGTGGGAAATTATGTTGGATGAACTTTCTAGTCAGTGTTTTTGTTCATAGAGTAACAATTAATGTCGTTTCGGTTTACATGAATGCCAGTATCTAAAAAGTTCATATTTCCCTAATTCAAACTAGAAGTATGAAAGAATATTACATCTCTATATTGTACCTATTTAAGATACTGGTAGAGTTATTCATTGCCAGTTTCTTGAAACCACACCGACGCGTGATCAGTAATTACTAATTACTGTTGCATATCATTATAAAATAACTTCCTTATGACTATTTCTAATTTAACCTAACACTCGAAACCTAATTATCCCTAAATGGCTCTAATATAATTCGCAAAAAGTCAGCCAATCTAGTCGTAAGGCAAAACTATCATCACCTACTAAACACTTATAATAAATAATAATAATATTAGCCCTGTATTATATACTGCCCCACTGCTACACACGGGCCTCCTCTACTACTGAGAGGGACTAGGCCTTAGTCCACCACGCTGGCCTATTACGGATTCGTAGACTTCACACACCCTCGAAATCCCTATAGAGAGCTTCTCAGGTATGTAAGAACTAAACACTTACGAATCATCAAATAAAACCAACAGTTAACAAAATCACTGAAGCAAATTATGGTTAAACAATACGAGTAACAATGCCGCGTTATTGCTACCCATCAGACAATAAACCAACCAATAAACCGAACATCTCAATAAACTTGTTTGGAATAAATAATGGACATCGCACATCCAACGAACGCATCGCGTCGCGCGCGATACATAAACTCTTACTTATAAACTCGTCTTATGTTTTAATCGATTGCCATCGATTACCAACAGTTTTACTTATCAACTTGTTTAAGCGTTAAGAGGTGGTTAATTGCTTAAATAGCTGTCAAAATTAAACATTGCTGGTGATTAACCCCCTCATTCATATACGGTTTTATCTAAGGATGGAGTAAAGCTGTGATAACAAGTCTGTTTCTCAGTGCTGACGGCATGGCAGCCTTCGTAGTACGTAGACATAGGGCCGTTGTGATTGACTAATATTGAGATACAACAATGAATAAGGGGGTAAAAGTTTAAGAGCAGATTAGTCATGACGTCACTAAGCATAGCTTTGCTTTTTCATAAGTAAGAATGTTACTGCTTATTTGTAAATAGCGAAAGAGTGACGATAGTGGATTTGAAACTATATTAATCAATTACATGTCGTAGTCCTAAAATAATATGTAGTCTGTAGATCCAAAATGCCATTTTCTGTGGTCGCATTTGTTTTTCTTCAAGGCAGTGCATCAATATTTCTCTTATATTATATGTGTTTTGCATGGGCGGTCCATATTTTATTATATCAAGGACTGATGCTCCTTCGCTGGCCACTAAAATGATTTTAATAAAAAAAAACTGCTAAGCTTTTAATAATAAATAAATCGAGAATTTCCGTTCTACAATAAACAGTCACGAAATATTTACGAGTAATAAAACTGTGTGCTTTATTTATTTAATTAAGACGCAAAATAGATTACAATATTTTTGTACAATTTTATAAAATATACGAATTCAAAACTAATTTTAGTCCAAAACAATAAATGTGCTCCCGATTTACAGAAGCAACATCATTATGTATTAAAGTTAGCATTTTTTATATTTAAAATAAATGTGCGCTCACCTTAAAACCATTGACGGGCCGAGCTTTAAAATCTGTTTAAATTGTTGTTTTATTAACGTTTTGTGGAACGATTTGTTCTTACGTATGAAGCTTAGTTGAAAAAAGTGTGACGAAGATTGCAACTTGTTTTTTGAAAAGTAAATATAGAGATAGATTATTTTCAAGTTAAGTTTCGGGATCAGCATGTGTATATCCGGTTCGAACAGGCCAGCATAATTATGTCAATTGGTGTCGGTCGAGGGGTGATCATCTCTCATCAGTCGTAATTCTATTGGACCCCACTCCACTTACCATCGGGTGCAGAGGGATCAATTTAACGTGCCTGTTTTAAAAAAATATAATAGTATAGTTCGATGTAATATAAAACTTCCTATTTTGGATTTCTGGATGTTACAGCTAGCTTTTACCCGGGGCTCTACCCGGGTGAGAAAATTTTCGAGACAAATATTTTCCCGGGATAAAAATAAAACTCAAGAGTAATGTATGCTATTAATGAATTAATTTTGAAAATCGTTTCAGTACTTCAAGACATTAGCCCTAACAAACAGACAAATCTTCCCTATTTATAATATAAGTATAGATGTATTAGCAATTTTGGACCAAAACAACACACCATTGATTAGCTACACCGTATAGTTGGCTAAAAAATTTAGTCTTCCTTCCATTGTAGAAAATTTAAAAGAGAGAATTGAAATATGCAAAAATCATGAAGAACAGTTTTAATCAATTTTTAATAGCGTTTTTCTTTCTTCTTTCTTTCTAATCTATTAATTGCTTTAAGGAAGGCTAAACAGTGAATATAACAAACTCACATCCTGTACCCCGAAGGGTAGGTAGAGGAGCAACTAGGCCATCATTTGACCTAGTGTGCTCTCTGACCATCATCATCACAGGATGTCCAGTGCTGAACATTGGCCTCCTCCAAAGATTTCCGCAAATACTTCCAGATTCACATATTAGAAGCGGCTCGCATCCAGCGATCTGCGAATTTTATAAGGTCATCTATCCACATCGTGGGTTGAAGTCCGACACTGAACTAGCAAGGTCAGGGCGAGCGGAAGACGTATCAACTAGCGGAACCCGCTCGCCCCAGTTCACTCATTTATTAAAATCACAAGTCGGAAAAGTATAGAAACAAAAGTTTGAAAATGTAGAAACATTAGAGAAAAAGAAAACTAGCAAGGTCTGACCCATAAATTATTTAAAACTAGCTGACCCGACAGACGTCCCGTCTTAACTATGTATGCACGCGCATTCTGTCAATCGCTGAATTCCACTTTTCTTAAATTTTCTAACGTTCCGCTCAACTTTCTTATTTTTTTCTTTCATAAGATCCTTCTCCTGACAATAACAAACACAACAAAAAATAGTGAAATCGGTCCAGCCGTTCACGCGTGATGGCGTGACCAAGGGAAAAAGGGATTCGTTTTTATATATATAGATATACATCACGCCACTGATATTATATTTAATCTGAATTTAATTTCTAAATATCGCAGCCTTGAGATTTTCTCATTCTTATGACCTATAGACGTTTGTTGCTTCTTTGTAAAGTTTTCTGTTAAACTGTGAACAGTGTTGTTGGTTACATGTTTATTAATGCAGTACATGTGTAATTTTACCCTTTATTTAATGTGTAACTGTTTTCTGTTCCTTTTGAATAAAAAAATTAAAAAGGCCTTTTGTCTTACATTGCATCACAAGTCAGTAATGATTTAACGGATTTGTACCTAAATGACTAAGCTTTTAGTTCTAATGTCGCTTGTTCATAATAATATCCGATGCTAATAATTTATTCGTATAGAATTATTCACATGTACCACGGGAATAAGAATGTTAGTGTTGTAGACGTAACGGAATATGGACAAAGTTAATAAAGACTACAATTGTATGGTGCGCAATGAAAAAATTAGGGAAGATAACTACATATTTCAGCTCATGTCTTTACTCAGTTAGTTCGTTAGTTTAGTTTATTCCTCCGCCGAAGAGGTAGGCAGAGAAGTAACTTCTACATCACACTTATTGCCGAGCTAATGTCCGTTCCATGTAATTGGTAGCAATCTTATCATCACAACATAAAAATCATCATTTTCAATTCACGTACGTTTTGTTTCAATCGAAAATTTTATAATGATCACATGGAAAAATATACAATAACAACGCATTGAATTTGAATTTGGAACGTCAATATTATTTTATTTCAAAAATTGTAATAAAAATGACCAGTAATAATATTTAATCGTCACACTACATTTCTATCGCTACACCTTATCCAAAACAGCTAGTTTCACCCGAAAAGACACGTATCATAAATACCTAATACAAACATTGCCTACAACGTACGTACTTGGTAAATCCTTCACAGCGAAACGAGATGGGACGGGAGGCGTCATTCCCGCGCGGGGGTTGAGGCTCCCACCCCCTGTCTACCTACAGAATGTCTCCACATTTGTGAGGCCCCTTTGTGGAAGGGTTACCTTGGATGCGGAATAGAAAATAGTACATAATAAAAATTCAAAATATATTCTTTGGAGGCACCAATTTCAGCGAATACCCTAAGGGTATACGTTTCTTTGGATTATTTTTACTGTAATGTGAGATCGTATTGTGTTTTGAGCTAGCGATGTCTGCGATGTTTTTATCATTATAATACCTATTTCAAATGTAATTATTCGGTTCATTGGGATATTGGTGGCTATGGAAATGAATTCGGCATTCATATCCAATGATGAACGACTACGATTAGTAAGACTGCAGTGTGAGGTCTCGGGTTCAACCCCGGGTCGGGCAAAGTGATATTTTTTTCTTACTCAGTATCAGCTCGGAATTTGAAGTTTGTGGCTGATATGGCGATAGGCTCGCCCCCTAACAAATGATGGGACGAAATACACCAAGCGGGAAGTAGAGTGCGTTAGTTGCGCCTCTAGCTACCCCTTTGGAAATAAAAGGCGTGTGTGTTTAAATACTTTGAATCTATTTTTTAATATTATTCTGGAATTTAAAAGTTACCTACATCGAATAGTTGGTAGTTCTGTTCGATTTTACGGTACGCCCTGAAGTTCTCACTATAAAATCTGCTTTTTTTTATTGCTTTGAATGACGAGACGAGCTTGCCGTTTGCTTGATGGTAAGCGATACGACCGCCCATAAACAACAGAAACACCATCCAACACTTTGAATTACAAAGTATTGTTTGGTTTCCCACTACGCATGCTATCCTGAGACATGAGATGTTAAGTCTTATGTCTTATGTCCAGTAGTTACACTATATTTGTATTATAAACTACGAACATTTTTCGTTCCCATAATAACTAGAAACAATTGGACGTAGATACGGTAAAAGTTAGACGTTTAAAACTATTTAACGGATTTTATCGCGTTATTAATATTTCCCCCGTCCCCCCCGTGTCCATGAAGGCTGCAGTCTTCCAAACGTCGGGAGAAAAGTAAAATATTATAACCGCGATAATCAGAAAAATAGTTTAATTTAAAAATGATAACATTTTACGAATCTAAAAGCATATTTTAGTTGCCTTCTGAGTCCTAACCATATTGGGAAATGTCCCATTCAGCTAATTAGGAAACATGAACGGATTTTGTTAAGTGGATATTTGCATTCAAATTTGGTTTGACTACAAGTTATAAATCAACGAATTAATCAAAAATCATATGTAGACCGTATTTGGGAATACTTACGATGGTTATTAGATCATTTTTATTATCGCTAAGGACTCAGAAAGGGCGTGGCCAGCTTTAATTCAGGTGGGAAGGCAATGCTAAAACCTCAAATTTTGAGAAAAGGCAAAGCGAATATTTCAAGTACGTAATTTAATATGGATGTGACCAGCCTTCAGTTCAGGGGAGGTTAAAACACACAGTATCAAATTTTAATCGACAAAAGGCAAAACTAATATTACGTATAATCGTAATTGAACAATACAAGTTAGTACTTGTGTTAAATATGGGAGGTGGACACCTCTATACTGCCAACGTTCTTAGAACTACGGTAAACTGATAGTAATTATTTAATACAATTAATACCACAATGACATGACTTATCCATTGCTATATTTAAAGTATTTTGGCTATCGCTCGACGAACGAAGAGCAGTTCACGTATTTTTTTTAACAATTACCTCTATAGACTACGGACCTCTTCATGCTGTATAACTACTGCACGAATGTGTTCACAACTGATTCAATATAGCTCTTAAAAGTAAGGCAATTAGGGCGGTTCTAGCAATGCCCAGGGCTCGGTAACAGACCCTCAAAGAGCCTAGAATACCAAGGCAAAGATTTAGGTCATGCATACATAATTATACCTTGTACCGTCCGCATAAAAGGCTACTTACGACATATACTATCAGACCATCACTCAAAGTTTGTTCTTAAATATCTTCACCATGCATAGACGTAATTATAGACACGCGTACCGTCCGCATAAAAGGCTATTTACGGCATACACTATCAAACCATCACTCAAAACATGTTCTTAAACCTCTCCAACAATCAGTTTACACCGAACGAAGCGACAGAACAACTCTGACATTAAATAAATAATTTCCCGGACCATTAAATTTACATCAAATTTAACGTGTCCCGTATAAAATAGAATAAGAGTTGGGCCTGATCGAACACCGCCGTGTCAGGTACCGGCTCACAGAAGAAAAATTCCATTTCCACAAACGAAAAATCCATCCAATACAATATATCACACTGTAAGCCCGTTAGGTGGGAGCGGGACGGCGATACGCGTGCGAGAGAGAGGCACGGAATCAAATGTCCCTGCGAAATGGAACGTAAGAAGATTGAATAGAAGTCACACTAATACTGAGTTACCTTTACGCACACACGTGTAATTGTAACATGCATGTTAAGGGCAGGTTGTCTATCCTTCGATTGACAAGACTGGCTGGTGTATTAAAAATCGATGATTCGATATTTAAATTTGGAATTGTTTAAAACCTATATTGTTCGCACCAAAACTATGTTCGCTTTGTATGGAATATGTCATTCAATTTAGTGTTCCAAATATAAATGAGAAAACCGCTGTAGCGCTCTTTTTATTGTGTAATTACAGATCAAATTAAGTGAAAGTAAATTAACTATTTTTATTATAATAGGATCACAAACAATTGTTACTCGAAATAATACAAAAAAACATGCATTACAATAATTAACTAAGTATATACAATATTAATAAAGGCACCAAGCAATACAGGCTACGTAATTTATAACATACCTTCCATTTCCCGTATCATTTCCTAACATATATAAGTCACGCTACATTCACAACACGAATGCATAAAGGGAACTTAAAACCCAATCGATTTTATTACACATTGCCTTAACATTGTATCGATGTGTGCGTCTAAGTACAGTAGCGCACGCGAAAATTCAGATCAGCCATAAAGAAATCACGCACACACTTGCACCGAAAGGCTTAGATCACGCACACTCGCACGTGTACGACAATCTTGTTTGGTACGTGTGTACAGCACCCGGGGGTGCAACACATGTGTTATTTATTTTTCCACCGATTGTTATGTGGCCAGTATTTTGAAAGAATTTTTTGAATTTCGAAGAGAGTGGATTGTTTATGGATGTGTATCTTTATTTTTCTATTTATTTGAAACTGACTCTTGAGTGCGTGTTTTGTGAATTCTCATGTAATTCCATATTGTCGATTATTTTTTATACTACTGAATGACGTCAAAGCGCCTGCTGATAATAATCGTCCATAAGCATTAACCTTTGCATTACAAGTCTATGTAGACTTTCAATCCATAATAACAGAAATTACACTACATATCTTTCAACTCAGAACACCACAATGCTTATCTACAGAAATAGACATTTCAGTGGTACTATTTACTTAATTTTACAATCTCCCTTATATATCGATAGTACATTGCGACTCCACGCAAGTCCCATGGGCCAGTAATATGTTTTTATGTACGCCCGCATAGAACTCGACGTAACGCGAACGTTTGAGTGTCTTGTACTTGTGCTTCGTTTAGTCGAGATAGTCGAGTCAGTGGATAGCCTATTGTTCTTTTGTTAAGTATAGCCTGACAAATTTATACCACGTTATTGACTTCTACGTCTTTTTTTTATTTAACATAAGGCATAACACAGAACACAATCATTATAAAGAATACTTAAGCGTCTATGTAATAAGCAATGGATTTCTGTATATATTTGAAAAGTTTTTTAAATGTAGGTGTGTTTATGTTAATGAAGAGAAGGCGCTGGCATGCAATAGACCGGTTGTCGTACATCTGTAATATTGTAACTTTCTTCTCAACAAATGGAGAGAATAAATATTCAATATAAAAATTTGTTGGACCGGTAATGTTTTTCCAATAGGAGTATAGTGAACTTTTTGGTAACTTAAACATAAGCGTCAGATTTTGAATTAGTTAAAAAAAGCATAGTTTGCAAAGTAAGAACCTAAACGTGTAAGTTATTCTTAATTTACTAATTTAGCGTTAAATAATTTTGTTATGTGCTACTGAAATAGTTAAGATCTATTCTCCATATCTATGTAATGATATTAATAAAGCAATCGATTGAAATAAAAATAGATAGATTTTCCATACACTTCTGTCTCGTGAAATTTTTGTGTACTTACCGTAATCTAATAATAGAACTAATAATAATTTTGCCATTACATATTTTCTGTTAACTGTTTTACACTTCAATGCTTCCTCTAAACAGGATTCATAAAATAAATTAATATTAACGACATAAATTCATTACCTTTACTGTCTAATATGCTAATAAAAGTACGACATAGGAAACCAACTTAAAACAGTTTATAGCCACAAAATCAACAACCCAACTCGCCTAACAACTCGCCTGATTTAGCAAGTAACTCGACCACACCAAACCCGCCTGTATAACCCTATCGTGCTTGGAGTACATTTGGCCGCGTCTACCTAGTATGGCTTCATGTGATATGAATATTACCAGCATTATACTTCATGATTTGTGTCCTGCCCGAGATTTGTGACATGCTGTGTAGGCAGGCGATTTTATTATGTAAAACTACGCTCACGCAACTATGAGCTTAAAGGTTCGGTATTAAAGTCTAAAATGACGCAGCGGTAACGAGTGATTAATCAAAGATATTAAAAGGTAAGTTATATTACTACCGCACAGTATGAACGCGTTTAAAAATTATGTTTGAATTATAACATTGTCAACACCCATAAGTGCTATAATTTTCTTGTAATAAGTAATGTATTCAGGCTGTCTGAAATGTAAATGTGGTAAGATCTGAATTACCTCGATATATTTATAATTTCGCGTAGATAACACAATTGAACGAAGAGTTAATAAATTATCACAAAAATATTACGACTTTCTTGTGGAAGTAACCTGAATGTCGTTGCAAGTTTAACATTATTTGAAATTTTTTTTTTCTTTGCAGATACAAGTCTTCCGCTCACCTAGCAATCATAGTTTTATAATAAAATTAAAACTAAAAGCTACGGTCATAAAATATACTTCATTTAAAAAAGGTTACATACTTATGATTCTACTTTCGAAATAAAATAAACTTTTTATAATTCGAAATTTAAATGAACCCGACATTCTATAATCAAAAATTTTATAATATTTAAAATTCTACATTCTAAATTTAAATTAACATTTATAATTCGAAATTCAAATGAACCAAACATTCTAAAATCAAAACATACTTATTTAGACAATGCTAATACCAACGTATCAATACATTTCACCCTCCATAGAAGGAACCGATAGGTATTGGACAAAGTCGATATCTAAAATCGTCTGGACAGGATGTCCGATGTCCGAAAATCCCCTAATGTCGGCATTAGGGGGTTTTGTATTAACAAACAGAGAACCGCGATACCTTATCCGGTGACGTTTGTAAGTGAATTGACAGAGTTTAGATATATAGCGGTTTGAATCAACGGTGTTGCTGTCTTTACTTCAATATTATTGTGCATTTCTGCACCTGATGGTAAGTGGAGTGGGGTCCAATAGCATGTCGACTGACGAGACATGATTATCCCTCGTCAGTCGACACAATTATGCCGGCCTGTTCGAACCGTATATGTACTGGCTGATTCCGGAACGCGACACACGTGAGCCACTATGGCGGGTTTTAACATCTTGTGTACGGTGGCTATCCGGGCGGATATAAAATATTCTACCACCATCAAAATACCATCTTAAGAAGAGTAAAAGCAGTCATTGTGTAAGGATTAGTACCAAACAATTCACTAATGCCTTTATTAAGAATAAACACTTCTACATCATGATCACACTTACCAAAATATTAGATACAATTATCATATTATATTTTTCAAACGAAATTAAACTCTAAATATTAAATAAATAGCTTGCTTAATTATACGTAACATATAAAGCTGTTATCTACCACAATGAGTTAAGAATATATTTAAGTTACGACCCGCATAAAAACGCAGCCGCGAAAAAAAAAAAAAAGAAAACAAAGAAATCCATCTTAATCCAATGCACCATAAGTTCTAGTCTGTAGTCTCGTGATAATTAAAACAGTGATACTTGTTCTTCTTAATCGTGGATTAGTCACGGAAGTGAGCACATAATTAAATAAAAGTTTAAAAATATCCGAGATACAAAGGTACGCTTCCACATAACATATATTTGCAGTTATATTAAATTTATTACCGCGTTGGCGTAGTTGTGGTTTGGTACGAGTACGACTACCGCGCTGAAGTCTTAGGTTCGAATTCCGAGTCGGGCCAAAATAATTGTGACTGGGTTTTTCCATGGTAAAAATTACTCACTCGCGGCTTGGAGTCAGGAAGTTAGCGGTGTGATACCCCCGTGCCTCATAAGCACGTACAGCCTTTGGTCCTGCGCCCGATCTCTCTCCGGCCATATCTGCTTGCCCGCTCACAGGATAATGAGAGTGCATTTGTGAATTGCCGCAAACACTTGTGCACTATGCACTATAATATCTCCTGCGTACTTGACTGATCTCCGTTGAGATTGGCCGCCGTGGCCAAAATTCGTCTAGGAAGGGATCAAACTATTCAAAATATCATGCCATCTCGAAGGCGGTAAACGTGATTCTGCATGTTCATTTCGTTTAAAATATTTTCCCGTGACAGGAGTTCCAAAATGGCTCAAAAAATCCTTAACAAATTATATAATATAAAAACTATTAAAAACTCTAAATCAAACTTTCAATTAACATTCTACATAGACAACATAAGATTAATTTAAAATTTTCCACACAATCTAAATTACTTCCTGTCGCTGTAGTTGTGTTCGGAACTCTACCTTTACTGCAACTGATAGTTTTGATGATACATAACAATTAAGCGGAAAGGTCATTGCACTCATAATAAAGTTTTTAACACCTAGCAATAAACACAGCGTGCCATTTTGATATAATTTTGAACAAATAAAAATATACAATAAATGATTATACCGAGGTTAGGTTATAAAAATGCAAGGTGTTAAAACCCGCCATAGTGGCCCACGTGTGTCGCGTTCCGGGATCAGCCTGTGTATATCTGGTTCTAACAGGCCGGCATAATTGTGTCGATTGCCAAGGGATAATCATCTCTCGTCAGACGACATTCTATTGGACCCTACTCCACTTACCATCCGGTTCCAATAGGCCGCCATAATTGTGTCGATTGTCGAGGAGTCATTTCTTTTTAGTCGACATTTTTTTGGACCCTACTTCACTTACCAGTAGGTGTAGTGGGGTCACCGCGCTCGTATAAAAAAAAAAATAAAAAATACAAGATTCAATGACATTCAAATAGTCATAAAGAATAATATGGTTTTTCCTTTTTAGAGATAGGCAGAGATGAAACACCCTCATTTTAACATGTATGACAGTTCTCAAGTTGGGAGTTTTTCTTACCACAACATTTTCAAAGAACAGATTTTTAATGAGCAGAGAATCTCAATATCTCTCTCCAGAGATGGAATTCGACACCCCACCACAACATTCATCACGCAATTTAATAACTAAGCAACCAACAAATTCATTATAACACTATTACAAAGATACAACGAAGAAGCTCATAAAAATAAAATATAGAATATCACAAATAAACAACAAAAAAAACTTTTAAAATATAGAAAAATCCATTACCAAGCGAAATATAAAAATATTTCTGTAGTGCAAGTTTTGAACTAAATAACAACAGTCAATACACATTTCCACACAAAATTACAACCCATTAGTGAATTGGAACGTTTAGCAGAATTAAAGGGGAGAAACCAGCACTTATAGGGTAAATCAAAGAGGGTAAATTCCTTGAGTCCAACAAACGTTTGCCAAAACTTAAAGTCCGACCCGTAGACCAATTCGTCATACGATAGAAATCCACTCAAAACACGTTTCGTCCGTGCCAAAATCGTAAACAAACCCGCGTGATATACTTAATGTACAGCGGACCGAAACTAACGACTTTTGGCAAGCGAACGCAATAATGGAACTGTGCAATATCTATATTCAATGCTAAATGTATTTTTTAAAGTTTACTACTAAGAGGAGAAATATCTTGGCTTTGATCGTGATTATTTCTTGGTTGATAGATTTCCAGTCTTATTAATTATTATGTTCGTAATAATAAAATAATTGTGACTGGGTTTTTCTACCTTAAAAATTACTCAATTGCAGCTCGGAGTCAGGAAATTGGCGGTGTGATACCTCTGTGCCTCGGAAAGCATGTAAAGCCGTTGATCCTGTGCCTGGTCTCTCTCCGGTCATGTTGGCGGTCTCACCGGACTATGAGAGTGAAGGAACAGAGAGTGCATCTGAGTATTGCGCACACACTTGTGCACTATAATATATCCTGCGTACTTGGCTGATCTCCGTTCAGAATATATCAAGCAATATGTTCGTAATAGTTCAGAGTTTTGTTTCATCCTGTCACTCGCACTATTGAAAGGTTCTGTGTTATATATCTGCATAAATAGATATATCTCAGAATTCTATATCTGTTCCAGTACACAATCAATAATCTCGAAAGGTGGACCCTGTATTATCATTTCTAATTTAGGTATACCAACATGAAAATGTTAAGATCTATTTTTCTAGAATAAATAAAAGTAACGTAGGACCTTGGAGCAATCAGCCAGCGATGTAGCGAAGTGAATTAAAATAGACAAAATCTAAATTAATAATAAAATAACAAGTTTATAAAAAAGATTATATTAAAATTAATTTTGTAAAGACATAAAGTTTTTGTAAATGGAATGCATCGAATTATTGACTGGTCGTTCAAAAATATAACGTTTAGATTCTAAATTTAAACAAAAGTAAAAGGCAGAAAGCACCTGTCACTGCCCTGCGGCACAAGTTGCACAATAATTGTACTTCAATTTACATTCAAAATATTACCCGTAATATGTCCATCTATCCATCCGCTCTAAGGGCCTCCTGTCTGTCTCAAAAGTCACTGGCGAAACGCGCCTTGACATTTAATATCATTGTGTTTTATGTTCGACAAATGTCGATGGCGATCGAAACATCTGTTATATCTATCTATTTCTAAGCATATATTATCGAAAACGTTTATTAATGAAAGATTTTTTGTATAACGAATGACTAAGATGCCATTGAATCATTAACTCGCCCAACAAGGAGCCCGCTGGTTGCAAGAACGCAACAGTAAATAAACAATAAAACCAATACAATTATAAATTATCCGACAATGGCAAAAACGGCCTCACAGTGCGCTGTTACTCTTTAGATAAATGCTTGGCCGTAATTGGTGCCGCCACCCCGCCCGGTCTTAGAAAATTATTCAATCGTTTTATTTATATTGTGTAAAGAGAATCATAACGGAGATTTGGTGTTATTTTTGTAACTTGCTTTTGTATGCGTGGTTTTTATTAGAATTTACTCGAGTTTTCACTCGTGTGTACTCTTTGAGGTTTATAATCGTGCTATAAAATTTTCCAGGATTCATTCCACACAAACACGCGCGTGTTTCCATGTAAAGTCCCATTGAGATATACAATCATACTACGCACTATTTCAGGATAGTAGTACGCAAAACGCGAAGTCGTTATTCCTCTCAGGGAAGAAAGAGTCGCAAAAACTGCACTCACTTTTCACCGTATGGATTCCGTCCCATGATGTAATAGGATAAAAGTAACGTTGTTGAATTCTATCAAAAATCCAAACATTTTAAAAAAGGTTCATATTGATAACATTACTAATATAACAAATACATAATCCATAATATTAGACCATGTTTACACGTATCACTAATTAACATCTTCAACAATCTATGATTAACCTTAAATAATAACGACCATTCCAAATTCAAACAAAAAAATTGTATTCGACGTATGGAATCTCCAGTTAACGTTATGGACGCGACGTTATCTCGAATAGGAATAAAATGTGCATAAACCCTTACATTTAGAGAGGCATCTCATTAGCGCGGGCATCTGATTAAATCATCACTGTATATGTCAACGACTGGGCAATAAAACACGGAGATGCCGTTTCTTACAATGTGGAAGTTGATACATATTATTACACTCATAAATACATGCCTGCATATAGAATATTCTCCAAAAGGATAGGCAGAACCACAAGTATTGCTTCCACAAGCCATTTTATTTCCAACGGTTTTTATAAGTAGGGAAAATAATTTTAATATCACAAATACTAAGACATTTCAATAAGAATCAATGTTATTTTTATGAAAATAAAATAGATAAAATCATATTTTTTTATTATTTAAAAAGAGAACAAAAATAACTGACACAATATAAAATCATAAATATTTTTTTTATATTTGAAAAAAGAACAAAAATCACTGTCAAAAACGAAACACAACCCTCAAACGCGACGGCAAAAACTCGAACCGCAAAAACCGGGGTCACTTTCACCATAACACTAATCGAAATAAAAACTTACTTCTTCACGCCACCTGAGATTTTAACAAAGGGATGTTTAGTTTTTTGTTCATTGTCAGTCAACCCTTTCGGGGCAGGAAGTTTTGTGGGTCGCACCTGCTTAGAAAGTGAATCTCTGGGGTTGCTATTCAAAGCCGAAGACAATTATATGTGTGTGAAATTATTGTGGGAATATTTACGTTGGGGATGAGCTGGCAACATTAAAATATTTATCATATTCTTGGTTCCTTCTACATTATACTCAAATAGAAAGACTTCTTGTATTCATATCGAAAAGCCGTTACAAAGGAAATATAAATAAAATAAACATATGCATACGTTTAATGAACCACAACGTATTTTATAATCTAATATTCTTCGTATTACTCAGTTATTTCCAAGTAGAGTTTTGCTTTACCGCTACAAATCTATAAATACACCTATCAATGCAAATATATTCATTTTGATATGCAAACTGGAAAGTACAGCGTAAAAACTCACAAACATACGTTTTTAATGTAAATTGACTATATGTTAACTGGAATGTTATTTACAAGTAGCATAGACTATTGCATGCTAATTCGTTTGTCTGGTTACAGTCGCAAATGAGTCTATCATTATTGTTAAGAGTTTGATATGCAATGTTCATACCCGGGAAGACATTTGTCTGAGTTTTTAAACGGTATTGTAACAGTTGTATTGTAAGAACTCAACATTTCGGTGTTACTAAAACATATAGCACGTTTACAAATTAATTTGGAAACATGTTATATGCTTCTTAGAAAGTGCCCTTTAGCAAGCAAAAACAAGGAAGACTATATATACGTTGGGACGGGGTTGTAAAAATAGCTGGACCATATTAGTTGAATGTTGTAAAGAACCGAGAAAGCCGGCATTTCCTGGAAAGCATCTTCAAATATAATTATAATTTTTAGTACTAAAAATTTAAAACTATAAGGATTCTTATTGCCTACACAACTGTGTAAAATGTGACCGCAAAAACGTATTTCCTTATATCTGCCAACAAACAACTCCAATTAATTAAATAAACAAACGTATAATCAACGGATAAAAACTTTCTTACAGTGCTAAACGAGAAAACATTCACACGCATATTAAATAGACTAACGAAACCCCCGACCCGACAATAATGAGAAATCATTTTTTATTACGCACCATTGTGACAGACGCACATCGGAACACCTGAGTTTCAATGCGTCATTGTAATTTTTTGACTACATGATTTATATTTGCATACGGTTTTGTATGCGTTCGTTAACGGTAAAGAAACCGAACAAGATTGTCGGAACATTCGCACGGGATACCCGCTCGCGGTTGAAGGGTTGTTTGTTAATTTAATTTTGTAAATTATAAATTCAATAGGTTATACATTAAGTATAATTTCTAAAGCTTTGTACAAAATGTATTATTATTGCTACAGTTCGTTCAAATTAAAGTCGTAAATTCTTTATTCAAATCATAAAATAGTTTTAACGGTGTTACGTAGATATTTTACAAAATATATGTACCATACTATACTATAAGTCACGTGCTACTGATAACTCGTACGGAGCAGAATCCGTCCCTTACCTGACATCAGTAGGGTCCAAAAACCCTTTAATAATAATAAACACAAATACTTAACCAATAAATCACTCGAAAAATCAATAGGCGCACTAATCCCGACCCGAATCGACGTCCTGTGACGGGAATCATTCCCATTATTGTAGCAAGAACTGAATTTACATCGGAATGGGTTCAGCCGAATTTGCATATTGGGTTACGTGGATTTTTGCATAACAAAATGAACTATTGTGTGCGAAAGCGCGGATACACATCTGCAGTTCGCACGTTATTTATAGATGGGTTTGGAGTATGTTTTTTGACTGTTTAGTTGTTTGGATCGAATTTTCTAGAAGCCTCGTGTTTAGTACTTGTGATTTTATTAAATATTGAATTGTATGCAGCATAAGTATACAGCATAATTAATATCAATTTACGATATTTTACACTATACATGACTTGGTTGAACTACCTTTTGTCAATTTATTTAGTCTGTAGATTTTATTAAAAATATTTTTCAAATGGTCTGTCATATTATACCTGTAATAAAAGCACCATCACACGAAATCATCAATGTCGTAAAATAAACATGTATGTTTGTCAAAACGCAATTTCCCGCTTGGCTGATTTCCACATTCGTGAGGACCCTACGTCCGGTCCCTCCGAGTGCCCCTCGGTACAAGCCGATTGGTTACCGCGAGCCGAATGTGGGTAGGCATAATGGCCTTATCAACTTCGTACCTACGTATTTTTGAAATTCGAATTCTTTATTTGAATTTGTATATTTTTTATAATAACAGGCGGTTTTATATGCCTACCGGTAATTTCAAAATTCGAATTCTTTTTTTAAGTTTGAATGTTATTGTTTATGATTTATTTATTCAATGCTGTTTTAGTGTATGAAATTTAATGTCGTAGGCATTCTCTACTTCTTGAGAGGTTGATGTACAAATTATAGTGTACAGAGTACAAAGTGTATTCACAAGTGCTAGACATGAGTAGATATTTTAAATACATTGTTATGCGTTTTTGTGAACCCATAAAAACTATCGCATTGAAAAATAGCAGTTTTAACACTTTTGAGGCAAGAAAATGCAAACATAGTGCCAAAGCAATAAGTGTGTCAGTCTATGTATTTCCTCTGTAATTACGATGCAAAACAATGAACTCGCTGTTTACACTCAAACACGCAAAGCTTGAGTATACAGCAATAAATAAATATCATTATTGGCAGCATAATTGCAGATAAATGCAGAGGCCGGAGTAATTGTTTGCAATTATTAACAAAACATTATCATAACAATAAATCGGTAAATTATAACCTACCTATCGCTATTAGCTCTACAGCTGTAGGTAGAGACGAAAGGCCACTGAGGCTGTCGCTAAGAGGCTTTTCTACAATCATTAACTTAAAATATAATATCAGCCCTGTATTATATACTGTCCCACTGTTGGCCGCGGGCCTCCTGTACCTCTAAGAGGGATTAGGCCTTAGTCCACCACGCTGGCCTAATGCAGATTGGTAGATTTTACGTACCCTCGAAATTCCTATAAAAAACTTCTCAGGTATGCAGATTTCCTCACGATGTTTTCCTTCACGGTTAAAGCAAGCTATAATTCAGAAAGAATACACACATAATTTTAGAAAAGTAAGAGGTGTACGCCCTTGGGTTTCGAACCTGCGGACATTCGTCTCGGCAGTCCGTTCCACCACCAACTAGGCTATCGCCGCATTAACTAATAGAAAATGTATATGAATTATATATCGTATATATATTTGCTCGTAGGATATTTTTTTATATCCGGATACCGACCACTGGACATAAGGTGTTAAAACCCGCCATAGTGGCCTACGTGTGTTGCGTTCCAGTGTAGTGCGTGTACTTAGTATATAAGACATCTAATGTATAGTGTTAAGTCAGTATAACAACACATCACGTCTTAAAATATATCCATCCTTTCATTATAACAGGATCAGCCCGTCTATATCCGGTTCTAACAGGCCGGCATAATTGTGTCGACTGTCGAGGGGTAATCTCTCGTCAGTCGGCATTCTATTGAGCCCAGTCCACTTACCATTAGATGCAATGGCGTCAGTTTAAAAAATATCCTTGCAACAGACTACACGTTTCATCTCTTCATATAGAATTCTTCTCCACATATAGGTCTGAAATTATCAGCTTTAAAAGGTAACAATTACCTAATTCTAGAAAGTCACGTTTAACATAATAGAAACTTCGATGAACAAGTGTAACACCATTTTATACGTATTCAATGTAAAACACTCCACGTGGGCGCGACATCAAACGTGTAACTGTGGCGAAAAGACGCGAGGCCTTAGGCGAAAGAAAAAAAAACGCAAGCCCCGCAGCAAAACAAACTTACCCGGTTTTAACAGTTACATCGGTGAGATTGTAAAAAAGGTCGTCAAAGTTCAAATCCAAATCCTTCCAAGGCCGCCTTTAATGCCTAATGTTACAAACATAACCATTTAACTTCGTTAAATTCATCTAGAAAAGAAATCGCAAGTCAAATATTAGCAGAAAAATGCTGAACAGTTTTGAACTTTGTTTTAAACGAAAATTTTGCATACACACTAGGTTTAAGATAGAGGCTAATTTTATATAGAGATATTTATCGTTTATTTATTTATTTATTTGAACAGCCAACAGAACATACAGTTTACATAGTCTTTTTTATAATTTAGTAATTGCTGCAGTGCTGTTTTAATTGCAGGCTTATTAAGTGTACAGTGCAATTTTTATTCTAGAAAAAAATAAATATTTCACGGATTTTACCTCTGAGTTACCAGTGAGGTAATTGTGACTGACTTTTCAGACGACTACACCTTAGTCGCCCCGTGACCATGAAGGCTGCAATCTTCGAAACTGCGTTGAAAATTATAAAATAAATAATAAATCCGCAAAAACAGTTTAATATCGATGTCTAACATTCGCATAAACATAAGAAATCATTATCCGGAAAATATTTCACGCGAGCGGAATCACGTGGACAAAGTTGTAACCAAGAACTATTTACATCTAATTATATTGTGTCTGAGTTAACCGGTGAGATGCTTCGATATTAAACCCTTTTCATACAAAGTGAAAGAAGCTATAATCCATTGACGGTAAACCGGAAAACGTTCCAAAACGCAACCATAAAAACACCTCGTGTAAAAACAAAATTAATAAGTTTTTTTATACTTAATTTTTTATATTACACGTGTCGTGTTGGTTGTCGTGTCACCGTTATTATACCATGAAATAAAAATGTAAAGTACAATTTGTATTTAAAAAACTGTCAACCGTCTACAATGAATACTAAATGCGATAATAATAACATATTTTTTTCCAATATTTCGAAAACGACCACCTAAATTATGTACAAACTAATTAATGTAATAGGCACTTACATTTAAAAATGGTGGAAAAAAAAAACACTTTTTACTTCATCACCCCATAATTTGAGTTCGTGTGGAATGAACTAAAAAATTATCGTAGGAATGACCTCTGGGGTCCCTACCCCGGGTCGGTGACGCCCATCGATTTTTTTTCGGAGGGGATGAATATAGTTCGGAGGGTTAACAGCTGCTGGTTTCTTATAAGATGGGTCTTTTGTACCCTTTATTAGAAATTGAACGACTTGAGTTATTAGAAGTATTTTGAGTTTTTTTTCTTGTTGGAGCAAAGTTTTAACGGAAAATTGAGTACGAAAATAATAGTTCATTTGCACTTAATATTTCTGGACTTGCAGAAAAAATAGTTTGTAAGCCTTTGCCATTCCGTATTAGATATAAAAAATATAAATTGACATTGCTGTCATACAAATCCTAATTGGGCTAAAACTACCTAAATACCAAAAATAATGTTTAATGTTCGTAATAAACCTTGATTTAAATGATATTAATACCTAACAATAACATCAAATCTAAATAATGAAGTAACGTCATAACAAAATTATGATTATCATACGTTAAATTATCTTATTTTTTAATACATAATTATATTCAATTTTATAATCATGACCTATACCAAAAATCTAAATTAATTACATAATATATTATTTATTATCTAATGTTCAAATTTGCGTTTATGTTATACCTTTTAAATTATATTGGAATCCAAACTTACTTTAAATGATGTTCTGTCTAATAAGTAATACCTCATTGCAGATACTGGATGACAGCGAGTGGCGCCATCTATCGCGGTAAGGTGAGTTACGACATTAGTACCACAGGAATGGCGTCGCGGCGCCTATAGGATACGAACGAACCCTTCCATTCTTTTTGCTACTAGCGCCATCTCTTATTCATATATTCAAACTTTTTTAGATGTTTTAAACCATTCGTTTTAAATGTTTGACATTTTCAGATGCAATTTAGTATCGTATGCCTATTTTATTTTAATTCGATTTGCATTTAATATCAAATGCATACCTACAAACATAAAACAATATAACTAGTCTATTGATTTAGCAGTATATCAGTTGGTAACAGTTAAGTAATTTATATTTCATCGATAATTGTTTCCCACACTATTGTTCTAAGATAATTTACTATAAAAACCCCAACAATTGAGCTTTGGCAGACACGCCTTCGCCACAAAGTTTTTCACAATGGCGCAAAAACTTTTATTTATCGACACCACAATGAATGGGTTATTAAATTAAATAAGACATTGGGATTTATCGGCCATTTTATTATATCTGTGGACGTGCGGAACTGGTGTTCGATGTTTAATTTATAGCTCTATGGGCCGTCTATGTTTTTATATAAACTTGTCAACTTAGATTTATTTTTGTATTTATATATGTGTGGGATTATTGCTTGTTGACAACTTTATCTAGCTCATTGTTATTTTATGTCGGTTTTAATTCATTATCATTATGAAAAGTTTTTTATTTCAAATAAAGTTTTAACAAAATATGCATAATATTTATTTAAAATTACACTATTTACACACTAAGAAGAAAACTCTAAAAAATATATTTAAATAGAACGAAACTGAGAAATTAAAGATACTTATTTCACAAAGTATATAAGTCATTCTATCAAAATTACTAAAACAACAATAAACACGTCCAAGAGTCCACGTGTAAAACATTGTAGACAAAGAAACTAAAAGTATTACGATAGAAAATCCATTAATAGCGATTACGGCATTGATTAGTAATATCGTTATTATTACAAAACAGCTATAAATTGTCAGTGTTGGCCGTGACATGAGAAAAAAAATTGAAAAACAGTTTACCTAATTGCGCTGCGGGAGCGGATTTGAGGAGTCCGTTGGGGACTTACTTAATGAACTTTACCATCGCCATGGAAAAATTTAGGGTCGGTAAAGTAAATTAGAGGAAATGTTTGAAAGACATTAGACTTATTTTTTATTTAATAAATCGTGCAAGCAGCGATAGTTTAGTGTGGAACGGACTGCTGAGACGAATGTCCGCAGATTCAAATCCATAGGGTACACAACTTTGACTTTTCTAAAATTATGTGTGTATTCTTTGTGAATTATCTATTATTGGTATTTACTAATTGACTAAATTAATTTATTTTCCGCATAAATTATTATGCTTGGACGTCATTATTTACAGTACCAAAGTATACTTCCTACAAACCAAATCGCACGTGTAACTTCAAAAATACCTCCCAACCTGAATCACTCCCTGACCCCCATTACAAACACAATGGCAGATCGCAACTGGTCGCAGTTTTTAGAAATAAGTGCGGAATTCCAAAGAATCTAGACCAGTCACGGCAGCATAATGAAAACAATTATTCCCATTGTTCCACGCGACTCGTGAGCTCCGCTGTAATGAGCAGAATTTATATTATCTAGTGTTAAAGATTTGAAAAATGCTTGACTACGTTTTTCCATTAATGTAATTTGGAAATCTTTCATTTTTGTTAATTGCGGTGGAAAATTTTAGACTCTATGAACACAGTATGCACTTAGCGCAAACATTTAGGGACACGTAGAAAACGGGTCCAAAAGGAACACTTCATAATCCAGAATAGCGAAAAATTTAAGTATAATTGGTATTTGACCTGTAGCATACCACTATCACACTAGGCCTAGCTCATGTGATGGTGCTAGTATCAAACAGAATCCATAAAGAATCTTGCTATTGAAAGACATCAATGAGAACCAATGTCTATTTCTTTCCCCAGGCGGTAGTGTGTAGTCACTGTTGTATTCCGGTTTGAAGGACATTGTAGCCAATGTAACTACTGGACATAATAAGACTTAACATCTCATGTCTCAGGATGGCGTACGCAATGGAAAACCAAAGAATACTTCGTTATTGAAGGTGTTGGATGGTGTTTCTACTGTTTATGGGCGGTCGTATCGCTTACCATCAGGCGAATGGCTCGTCTCGTCATTCAAACCAAAAAAAAACTATCACGAGAGCTACACCATCTCACAAATCAATTCTCAGAGAATCTTTTTAGGGGTATTGAGGACCTTGGAAACCCGTGTTTGGTATTATTAGGAAATATCAGTGCTGGTGTTTTTCCCAGCTGACCACTGACCCACTTGGTCACCAGCTTTCTGCTATAAACTGCACAGGCCGGCTGCCTACGTTGCGTAAACGCAGGTGAACTTCATCACAACTTTCACAAACGAACAAAGAATTAAATGTACAGGTGTATTTAGCATTAAGGTATGACCAATTTTCCAAAAATAGCAATCCATCTGCTTTTGACCACCTGAAATGTTATATGTAAAGTATGTATAATTATGATTAATCATCTATCATTCATGAATGTCACAATTTTTTTACGTTCATATTTTGGTAATTAAAAACTTTCACTTTTTGCTGTGTGTACTTCATCCTATATAGCGAACCTATCGCATTATCGGACACAAATTCCCGAGGCCTAGCTGATACTGAGTAGAAAAATCCAATATCATTTCGCCCGACCCAGAAATCGAACCCAAGACCTCAGCAGTCAAATAATCATTTGAATCCTATACAATTTCATTTGAGAATCTGTAACTCTATTCATAGAGTTTACAGACATTACCCCATCTGGGGTTAATTTTGATGGAGTACTCAGTCCAGCACAAATGTAAGGTCCTACGGTACCACCTAGCCGATTCCTCGCGTAGAACATGCCTACCATCAAGTTTTATCTTTACGCTGGTGTTTAAACTAGCTGGTAACCTAAATATACCTTGTTTATTCGAATAGTGCAGGATCTTAATGAAGATTTTTCCTTTAAAATGTTACTTATAATGAGCTTCTCATACTCAAAAATAACTGCATTAAGCAGGCATAATATAAATAATACCTTTCCTTCATTAATTTGAAATTAAAGCGTACATACTCAGAAACCACTCACTTACTGATATTTTAAACCAAAACAAATTGTCACTTCACAAAACTAATACGGGACAATACTGTCAGCCATAAAAATTAATCCACTCCATCTATAAATCTATCGCAGGACAGCAACATTGTACGTCTAGTTGGTATTCTGAGGAGTTGTATCCGCGCACGTGCTGGGATTATGCATCTAGTAGTGAATATTTTGCATGGCACTCGAGGAATGGTGTCGAACGCACCGCGACTACGTTTTTATATTTCAATTGCTTGTAATGACTGATTATATTAATGATGGTGGAATTGCTTACCATTGGAATGTTTGGCTGTAGTTTTTTAAAAGAGTCTTGACTTTTACGCCGAGTTTTAGTCGAAACTTGCAGTATTTATGTTGAATAATATTTGATAATAAACGGTTAAATATCGAGTTTTAGTCAAGAGTCAAGACTCGCAGTATTTATGTCATGTAATATTTGAGAATAAACGATTAAGATTGTCAGCATAGATATTCAGTATATTCAGCAATGAAATGCTCTTGATTTAGACGCAGTAAAGTTATGGAATCATCATTTATCAATTAACATTAGACGCTATTTTTGATAAGTTAAGTACACTCAAATAATTTTTTAAATACATAATTTTATTAAAGTCTAATTTACTCACAAAAAATCGAAATTCGGAACGACGTGCTACAAATTGCCACATATCTAATTAACTCCTAACAAAACATAAAGTACTAGCTTTTACAAAAGCATGCCGCGTTTATAATTTCTTAAGTTATCTTGTTGTAGTTTGTACTTACATCGGCAATATCTTGAAATTATTAACTTGATAAGTGGGTTAACAGTTGATCTTATCGCGTGAGTTGAAAGGTGTGAATATCTTCAAGTTATATCTTAGTGGGTCAACAGTAGCTTTACAGATGGATTACGCTTTCACCAAGCAGGTGGGCAGAGCTTATGTTCTGTTATGTGAAAATTACTTTTGATTCATTTAAATGAGAGGCGTGGATCTAATTCGGCCTACGATTAACCTGAGCCGACTTGGGAAATTTTGTTGTTCTGCACAGTAAAAACAAAATAATGTTTCGCATTAAAAACATCAGTAATATTTTGCGTTTACAACAGATTTTGCTAGCTCCGCACGCGAAGAGGAAATTTCTTAAAACAATGTCACTACACACTTCTAGTGGTCTTTACGTTTCAATGCAATATGAACTAGTTAAGAATAACAATAATATACATATTATTAGTGCTGTATTATATACTGTCCCACTGCTAGGCACAAGTATCCTCTTCTACTGAAAGGGCGGGCTAGTGCGGATGGGTAGACTTCACACACCCTCAAAATTCATTTAAAGAACTTCTCAGGTATGCAGGTTTACTCACGATGTTTTCCTTCATAGATAGAACAAGCGATAATTCACAAAGAATACACACATCATTTTAGAAAATTCAAAGGTATGTCATCGGGTTTTGAACCTGCGAACATTCATTTCGGCAATCCGTACCACACCTAACTACGTAATCTTCAGTATTTATGAATAAACTTGCATATAAATATAAAGCTTCTTGCGTTTATAGTATTACACAACAATATATGTATTAACATCAGAAACTTTTGTATAAGTAAAAAATAGGATGAACTATTATAATACTAGTAAACTGAAATAGGCTGATCCTACGATAAGGATAACAGCATTCCTTCTCATCAAAACCGAGGTCGCAAAAACAAGTTCAACTATTTAACTAACAGCTCCCTTGAGATGAATCTATTAGATAAGGTTTGTGCAATTATTTAATAAACGTTGACATGTTTATAGTTATTAACAATAATGATAGATGAAGGAATACATCGTGACGGGGTCACATAGCTACACTGAACGTGGCATGGCAAATAAACTTAATTTACGTTGGACCTTCTTCGATAAACTGTTTTGTAAAATTTAAAGTATTTCACATGTCAGGCGATTTGTTGGTGTTATTTAGGTATGGAAAAATAAATTATATTTAAATAGTAATAAAGAATAATATGACTATAAGTATGGCAACGGACATTGTCCTGTAACGGATACTATCCCTATATCTTTACAGTAGAGGAGGAACACAAGGTAAAATATTTGCATACACCTGAATATTGACCACGATAATTAACAAAATCCATCATAGTAGCCTACATAAGTCTCGCGTTCCGGGATAAATATATGTATATCCTGTTTCGAATCTGGACTATGGGATAGAGTACGGTCACTCTGCCATTTAAAAAAACATAAGTAGGTAACCTGATGGTAAATAAACACCGGCTCCCCTAATATCCACGAAACCATCGGGCTCATACGCCTTGTCGGCCTTTGAAAATCCAGGGAGAATGAGGGCCACGGACGCCTTCCTGGCCTATGAAAGTCCAGAGAGGATGAGGGCTAAATCGCCAATTATGCTATAGAGACCAATGGACCAAGACATGAGATGGTTTTAGGTTAATCCTGTAATAGCGAGCAAATAATTTTGAAGAACAAAGAATCTTATTATTCATATGCCTTCTTTTTCATTGATTCAGTCTACCAACCCAAGCTTGTTTTGAAATAAATAAAAAAAAATATTAATTTGCTATGAATGTTTAGTCAATTAGTAACACTATTATATAAACTAGTGAACGTCCAACAGCTCAAGGAAAAGAAGATATAATTTAAATTTATCAGCCTATAAACGTCGGTACTCAACAATAATTACAGGACGGATTCTAATTAAATTTATCCTAGATACAACTCAAATCTAAGATTAATATTTATGATAAAATTTTACGAGTCATCGTTGCAATAAAGACCACACACACATACACATTCAAAGCGTGTGTTTAACATAAATATCCAATATCAATAGAACGGATTGAACAGGAAAACGGTTAAAGAGAATTACACTGCAACAGGCGAGTTATTACAGGCCCGTCGGAAATGTATCGATGCCTTTATGGCCACATGATACGCCATAACGCCCTGCGAACGTGCGCTCTCATTAAGACTCGACGCGAGACATGTCGAGTCACCGGCGGAGTCATTACGCGTCGAGTACTTACGCCCTTGCGTGTTGTACAATGCTCAATTATTACAGCACTAAGTCTTGCACGCGATTTGGATTGTAGTCTATTTATAGGATCCGAAAGTCCTATGTCCAGGTTTTGTGGATTCATTTATGCCTCCAAGCTACGTCTTAAATTGTCGATGCGGAACTCAATTGTTTTTTTCTGTTTCAGTTAATATGGTGATTTAATTTACGATAGTCCAAGGAAAATATTAATTTACAAGTCGTAACGTTGAACTGTGCACATAATAAAAAAGGATATTTTAATATAGTGAATGACTGACAATAAGACTTGACATGTCGAGTCACGCTCACCTAGTATTAATATCATCCAGTTTTAAAGTGTACCTATTATATATATTTTTTTCAATATAAAAAAAATCGTCCATCCAATTTTAAAGTGTTCTCAAAGTGATTTCAATTTCGGTCAAATTTTAAAAAACGTAACACTTAAATTATACTTTACCAATTCAAATCTAAAATTTCTACCTGATTATTCATCATAGTTATAAAATATAAACAAAGCCACGTATTATGCAGCGTACATTTTCAGTTCAGAAGATTACAGCGTTACCGCGCATCAATATTGACAATGCCATGGAGCTCGTGAAACAAATATGTAATCCGCAAATATTGTTCCAAGTCAGGGTGTTGCGGGACTTCCTTACGCTGTCAAAGAAAGGATTTTAATGGAATGAGTATCATGTATATCAAAATGTGATGCTTAAATATTTGCTTGCATACAACAATATATGATTTTTTATGATTCATATTATTTTTAATGGGATGGTCTGGTTGGTTTGGGGCGTTGTGTTTAAAAGTGGGTCCATCCGTAGGAAATTGATGATGATGATAATTTAATACTATCTCTCGTAATAGACTATGTGGCTTGTACCAGCTGAATCTTGGAAAGAATTCTTGAATCAAGCAATATCCAATAATTAATAAATTGCCTATGATTAAGATGTCATGTGTTCAACAAGGCGATGATGCTTTTTGTCATTTATGAAGAGATAGAAAAGTAAAGTTTCCTAAACTGCGAGTGTCCTAGTTACGTTTCTGCCAATCCTTAATGTTAAAGGCTTGAACTTTAAACAATTTTTTTTGGCCAGGGCAATGTGACCCCATTACACCTGATGATAAGTGGAGTGGAGTCCAATAGAATGTCGACTGACGAGAGATGATTACCCATTAGTAGTCGACGCAATCATGCCGCCCTGTTGGAGCCGGATATACCCAAGCTGATCCCAGAAGTGACATTTACGTCGGTCACTATAGAAGATTTTAACATCATGTGGACGGTAGTTGCTATCCGGACTGATATAAAATATATCCTACCACCAACAAATATATATTTGAGTTTTCAACAAACACTTTAGTATGAGTGTATCAAATTACTTCAAGCTACCGTTCGATCTGATATGACTTAGAATTAACATTATTTTAAATTTATAAGCCATAATGGAGTTTGTATATCGTCTTGTTGGTATTTTGATTGCGATTTTGTAGACTAATATTAAATTTACATTTTACAAACATATTTTTTTGGTTTTAAAACAAGATACCTATACTATAAATAATCATAAAACGGGAGTTAATGACACTGAAACTGCTGACCAAGAACCAACGAGTTACAAGGCGTGAGCTTTATTATTGGTTTGAACAGTTTTAACTGAGCTGAAGGCGCGGACGCTGTATTGGCAAAGGGCTGAACGGTTATCTCATCCATCAAGCTGTCAATCTGGCTGGACCGCCCGCGGTCGCATTTGCATTGCCTGCTCTTTTGTAAGCAGCTAAATGGTTATATCTTTGAGATTTTTTCCTTGGAAAAATGTACGTCGTGTTGATATGTTTGTGTGGATTTTTCTAAATTAATTTGGCCGGGATTAGATAAAGAGGATGATCAGAACGAGCTGACGGTTTTTTCTATACAGGCATGCTATAATGACCTCACTGTAAGTGATGATATGCCGAATGGGGTCTGGATATAGCTTCGAAAGACGAAAGATGGCTATTCCTCGCTTATCAACACAATTATGCCGGCTTGTCATAAATCAGGCCGGGTGGTTGGCAAAACAAATCATATCATACTCATACACATCACGCCTTTATCTCCGAAGGGGTAGGCAGAGGTGCAGACTTCTGGCTGATTTCGAGTCGAAAACCCGAATATCACTAACCTACTACTACCCGGGGAATCAAACCGATGACCCCAGAGTGACATCGTATCACGCATTGTATTTTGTATAAATTAGATTGCGAGAAGCAGGCGGTGGCCTAATTGGAAGTGAATTATTTCTTGCTTTAACAATTAAGAAAAACATCCTGAGAAGTTCTCTCCAAGAATTTTGAGCATATGTCAAGTCTGCTTAATCCGCACTAGAACAGCGTGGTAGACGGTCTAATCCCTCTTACTAGTAAAGGAGGCCCGTGCCCAGCAGTAGGGCAGTATATAATACAGGGCTGATATTATTATTATAGTTTAAAATAACATTGCGATATTTACTGAATCATACTTGTAATAATATTTTCCTTCCTACAGCTGGTAACCTATTTAACTATGATATTACTATTTTAATGAATCTTTATCATTTTGTGGTCAACTGTGTTTTGTCCGCAACCTACCATTGGGAATTCCGGTCCATTATAACTTGACCTCTCTAGAATATATAACAATGTTGTCATATACTCTTTCAGTTTTATTATTGCATCTTTTAGTATAAATAATTTTATTAAAGAAACAACTCTGTCTGCCCTTAAAATATAATGCCAATGTAAATTGTGATTTAATCTCACAGAAGTCCATAGGAGTCGAACCAAACTGCCTCAAGCAAAATTTCGTACAGATTAATCGCGTGGGCATCTAATCTTGTCCATTGTAAGCAATTTCTAATACAAGTACTGGCCGGGCAGGATCATGTACTGCGAAATGAAATGCAATGGCAACGTGATCCGAATATTGTACCGACGTTGCCGCTACTGGCCGCTGATTTGTCGATTTGTGTGTGGGTGTGATTATTTTGTAGTTCGCGGTTTTTTTAGTATTAATCGGTCGTACCGTTTGGGCAACGTTGGGCGGTGTAGGTTCGTTGGCGGAATTTGAATTTAGAATTGTGTTTAAGTTTCGAATGCTTGATTAAGATTTATGGTTGATTAATTTGACGTTTAATACTTTTGTCTTTTAGAATAATTTAATAGTATTTAGTTATATTTTTTTTATCCCATGTAAAATATTGTATAGAGCGTTAAGACCGCCATTTGTACTGATTGTTTCTTTTTTTTATTTAAATTGTTTTACTTGTGTGCAAAAATCAATAAATAAATATAACCTGTCACAACTGTTACAAACTCCAAGTATTTCGATTTAGTTATCATTTAAACGCTAACAAATTTCCTATTATGTAATTTTCTGCGCATTTAGTAGTAACTGAGAAAATCAACATTGTAACAACATTTATTAAATTGTGATCAGTTAGACCAAACCCGATAAGGTCCGGTATTAAAACGATTTCAAAAACTCCCGCATTCAAATCGAAAACAATTGCTTTACACAACAACACAACGGACTGTCAACCGTTTAACTTAATAACCAGTATAAGTTGACCCGCCAACCCTTATCCCCTTCGCTATACAATACAAACAAAAGTTGTGGTATTAAAGCGCACGGCTCATCTTAAACTGGACGCTTTAACAGATTTCCTGTCAAACTTAATCAAGTTATTTGTGCCGGTGGAGCTGTTTGCAACATATTTCCATAACGGGTTCGATTCCCAGTTCGGTAACGGAATGCTTTTAATATAGATAAGCTAAGTAGGTAAAGCAGATAGCCATATTAGTTTAATTCTACAATTAAGTATAATATTAAATCAAATATCACGGCTGATGTAAATTGCTGTGTCAATTAAAATGAACTGTGCTTAATTAAAATAATTGATGGTTGATAAAAATCTCTGTCTACGCTTTCAGGCAATCGACTTAAGTATGTTGCCTTCGATTGTGTAATATTTTATATTTATTTATATAAAAATATACACTCATGCATTTTATCCTCGAATTTGTGGGGAAAGGAGCAACAGGTTCGACCTCTTCGCCAAGTGTAATATGTCCTGTGATGTGATAGTGAATGAGTCTATCGCCATATTGGGCACATATTTCAGACTCTGGAATAATACTGAGTTTAAATACCCAATATTACTTGGACCTCAGCACTGCTGTAGTCCCGTAATACAACTAAGGCAGTCAAATTGTGTTTATTTAAATAAAAACTACGATTTTATGTCATAATTAAGTTTAAATAAACAGTTCATTTTAATATACATTTCGAGCCTTAAAGACGCTGCGCATACGCGTCTATCTTTGTACTAGACAGACAACATACTATAGCCATCATCTGGTACAACATTTACTTATTAAGTATAACACAACAACCGCTTTTCTTTTCCATGTAAGGCGTCAGTTTTTCCAAACTCCTAAAGACTAAAGCACATCCTTTTTACATACAAAAAGTATGTTGCCTCAGCCCTAATTTAAAATGGAACAAGGTCAGATAGAAGAAGAAATGATATTTTTAAACCATTACAAATAAATTAAGAACATACAATTTTTTTCAAAATAAAACCCCAACCAAATTTTGAACATACGCCATAGCAACACCATACCATAATTAAGTATTTCGATAACGCAAACACCGTAAACTTTTACGAGTGTCCAATAGCGTGCCTAGACGGCTAGGTGAGATAACTGTATCGCTTATTCATATTCGGTTCGCATGTCACTCATATTGGCACGCTAACTACTCGACGTTTACGGGCTGCCTAGTTTAGACTAGTTGATACCGAATATAGTTGGAACAATTGTAATAATAAACAACAACAGGTTCCAACCAGTATAAGTGTGACTGCCGAGGAATCATCTCTCGTCAGTCGACATTCTATTGGACTCTACTTCACTTACCATCAGGTGCAGTGGCATTATTTTGAAGTGCAGGTATGAGTAAAACATAGCCCTGTATTATACACTGTATGTACTGTCTTACTGGTAGGCCTAGGATCCTCTACTACTGAGAGGGAGTAAGCTTTAGTCGCGCTGGCCTAGTTCGGATTAGCAGCCTTCCCCATTCCCTTAAAATTCGTATAAAGAACTTGTCAAGTATGCAAGTTTCTTCACGCTGTTTCCCTTCACCGTTAAACCATAGATGTAAAAAGATTAAGTTTTGTTACAAAATAAATATCATTAAAAAGTAATTTAATTTTACATATTTTAAGACTATTACAAGAAAATTTGTCGAAGCGGCATCAAACTTTTAGTCAGAAATAAACTAACATACAACGAAAAAACAATAAATTTGAAAACGATCACTTCTGGAAGGATTTCTGGAGAAAATACTTGTTATTCATAGATGATTTTTGGCACAATGTTAGCAGAGGTAATAATGAATATGCGGTTCCATTAAACGCGATGTAATGACCATAAATAAAATATAAAATAATACAGTCGTTAACCGTCAATATTACCATTTTCATAAATTCGGATGGGCCTGTCATAAGAATGGTACTATATCGAATGTCAATAAGTAGATATGCATTCAACACGCATGCGCCTGGCACGAACAGTGGCTAGTAATAAAGTTATTGCTTGCACATCGTCGCCTGAATCCGAATCAGTGTGAATGCAATGCGGGTTATTAAAGAAAATATTATTACCACGTCACAGTCAAGTCGGCAAAATCTTTGAAACTTATATAGCTTAGCAAGAAAGATGTACAGTCACTTCATGATCTAGTATTTTTTTAAATAGCACGGGAAAATGAGAGCGTCCAAATTAAGTATCAATTTGAATATACAGTAAATAAAGTAATAAAGACTTTGAAAGAACAATGTCATCTAGACGCTATATTTGATAATCGTTATGAACGAAGTCTATCGTTAATAATTTATCGGTACGTCGTCAATTAGTCGTTATAACCGATGTTGTTATAACGGGTATCTTCTGTACTACCATTCCATATACTAGATAGTCTTTACCTATCTGCAGCTAAAAAAATTGCGTCCAACCTCTGTTCTAAAGTCATTGATTATTCCAAAGCATTTGCTGTTTGGCATTTGTTGATCTAGATCCTATTGGCACTGTTGTAGTGGGATATATTCCACACTGGTTGATTATCTGAGCATTTGCGTTTCTACGAACCCACTTACTATAATAGTATTTTTCTTTTTCCCCTACATCATATTTTTTTAAATGTATTACAAACTAGCTGAGCCCGCGGCTTTGCTCACATAGAAATCATTGTGTAACAAAGTTTTTCCCGTGTAAATCCCAACCCACAAGATTTTTTACATCCACCCGACCTCTTCAACAGTAATCGTTATATTTTAATCAATTAACATATAACCGTAATATACTATTAACCAAAACCTTCCTTAAGAATTGCGCTATCTTTTAGTGAAAACCGTATAAAAATCCGTTCAGTAGATTTTGAGCAAATCGATCATATACTGACAGAGTTTTGGAGACTTTGTTTTATAATATGTATAGATTATGTTGTTTACCTCCCAACTAGCTAATAAATTATATCTTTCTAAAGTCGGTTAACACAATAATGTTTTATCATTATCATTCCAAAAGCCTGTATGTCGCCTAGCCGTCTCGCTACCTTACCAAATACCAAGTATTTAGGCTATCAGACTTACACAATACAATCACCGGTTATAAGAGAAACACCTTAATCTCTTAGTGTTCGTTTATGTAGCAGGCTCTGTATACCTTTAGATAATAGTTGCTGCTGTTTGAATAAATTAATTTTAATTTTATGTAGCCAGTGTAACTACTGGACATAATAAGACTTAACATCTCATGTCTTAGGATGTCGAGCGCAGTGGAATACCGAACAATACTTTGTTATTCAAGGTGTTAGATGGTGTTTCTACTATTTATCAGGTCGTAAGCTTACAATCAGGCGAACGGCAAGCTCGTCTCATCATTCAAAGAAATAAAAAAAGTAATACTCATGTAACAACTACCTACAGTTTGTGATTTAATTAGTTTTAAAATTGTCGCTTTTTACGGCTTTTCATGCCATGCTTTTGTCGGTATATAAAATTTGTGATCAAACCTTCACTAAGTTTAGGCCTTTAAGAGATACAAGAACTCCAGAGCTCGTTTTACGGAGAAAATGTTGAACTTGACACGAAATGTTACGTGATATATATTTTATAAGAAAAAATATAATAAATCTGGCAATATATACAAAGCATCACGCCTGTAGCCTATTTCAGGGGTAGGCAGATCTATTTACCGGACTCCATTCCAGATTCCACTGATACTGAGCAGAAAACCTTTACCTTACCCGACTAAGGAATCCAACCTCAGACCGCTATCATCCTATTATTATTTTTACTATTTCATTTTTACGTGTGGAAGCTCGTAATTGGCGTATAGTTATTTAAGTTATAACTTATTTTGTAAAATTAGCCATAAGCTCCCAGAATAATCAGAAAAAAAATGCTTTATCAAGCCCAGTCGTAGTACTGTAAGAACGAATACGCCATAACAAACAAAAAGCTCCATTTAAATCTTGATAAACCTCGCTTTGAGCGTAGGTTGATATATTAAACATTACTTTTGCTGGCGGTTCCGTCCGTGTGTTGTTTTCCAGAATAAAGGTCAAAGTTAAAATAAATATTGGATGAATAAAATGGACCTTATATTTTAAGTTACTTTTAACAATATATCGATAAAAACTGCATTAAATGCAGTACATATAAAAAAATATTGTTTTGGCTTCTGTTTCGCAAACAAAGACCCGCCATATTTGTTTTTGTTCAATAATGTACAGACATCGGCCTGTTACAATATTATATGTAAGGATAAGTAATTGCGACTGCATTAGCTCAAAAGGACCGCTTGTGTGGGCACACGCCCTTGAGTACGTATGGATGCAGAAAACAATGTGCCAACCTAATGAATATTATTTTGTATATCACAATTAAGTGACTACAATTGTAAGTAACCAACATACTATATCAAAAGAAGGTAATGCTTTATGATTGACGAGGATATTAGACTTTTATTTTTTATTTGACTGCCTTGGTGGTGGTTTTTGGGTGCACGGTAGACACTGCTTTGAGGTCCTGTGTTCGAATCCCAGGTCGGGCAAAGTGATATTGGGATTTTCTAGTCAACATCAGCTCGAAATTTGGAATTTATATCCGATACAGTGATAGCTCGCTTTTCACATAATAGGACGGAAGACATAAGCGACAAGTGGGTGCTCTGGTTACACCTCTGCCTACCCCTACGGGGATAAAGGAGTAATATGTGTTCTATTTTAGACGTGAACTTTTCTTCACTACGCCCTTCAATATTTCAGTTTATATTTATCATCTAAACTTCATAGTCTGCCCAATTCTAAAACGTAAGTTAACAAGAAAATTCATCTACTGTATATAAAGTATAAGTAAATAAAAAAATTACAAATAAAACTAAGTAGTTATTGTCTTTGAGAGATATGCATGGCTTTGGTTTAATAGTTAATTAAACAAAAGCCATGCAAATCAAATCACTAACGAAGTTAACATAGTTTTCTAATGGAGTAAACGCTGTCTTAAAATTACACGTACCGCACTAAGGGCCATAACTCCGTACTTTAGTAGTTCACGACATTGTAATGCTGAGCTAGATGACTGATTTGCGGCATTATAATATTGACAAAATCCACTGACGTTGGAAACAAACAACCATACAATAATCAACCTCAATCCTTTAGAATAAAGTCGCGAAGAATCTGGAATACGTTTTTCATACGCAACAACAAAATTGTATATCACAGCGGACATTAATGGCATTCCATTATTATGTTGACGAGAGCTCAGTCACTTCTCAAGGCTACGTACAAAGCACGTCGATTAAGTTTTTAATTAAACGTGTACATAGCTAAATCGCAAATTATACACGTGTTTGCAAGCCGAAGGTCGGTAAACTGGTTGTGGAAAATGTTTTGAGCGGGACATGATTATTGACGTATTGTTGAAAGGGCTCGCGATTGACTTTATGTGTTATTTTGCGGTGTTTAAAGTTGAGATTAGTTATTAGGTTTTGAGATAGCAAATAGGTTATGAGCCTACAGCCAAATATCACCTTAAAGTTAATCTAAAAATCATCAGATTCTGCAATTTGTGTGAGATAATTAAGTCACATTACGCTACAGGATTTTATCTACTGAGAAAAAATATTTAAAAACAATATGACAAGGACGATAAACATACCATGTTTACCATACTCTAAGAATTTTTTCTTTAATGTTATTTTATTTTATGATATTTTATTGAAATCTGTATTTGAAATCAGCTAACTTGTGCTTTTGCTATAGTTATAATTTGTAGATCAAGAGCTCAGGCTATTTTTTGACATGGAAAAATAGTCCTTAAATATGGTAAAAATATTTCAGACATGCAGTCACGAGGATATAATATACATTTTTTTACTTAACGTTCAAGATATTGAAAGTGGCGATACCCTAGTCGGGTGTGGCGCGGACTGCCGTGACGAATGTCCGCAGGTTCAAATCCCAAGAGCACACACCGGACGTTTTTTAAAAACTTGTGTGTATTCTATGCGAATTATCGCTTGCTTTAACGGTGAAGGAAAACATCGTGAGGAAACCTACATACCTAAGAAGTTCTCTATAGGAATTTTGAGGGTGTGTGAAGTCTATCAATCCGCACTAGGCCAGCGTGGTGGACTAAGGCCTAATCCCTCTCAGTAATAAAGGAGGCCCGCGCCCAGCAGTAAGACAGTATGAATACAGGGCTGATATTATATGTTCAAGACATTGACAGATCATGTGTTAGTCACATAAAATGGGAGGACAACTTTAAATTCATCACGGGTGTAATTAAAGGTGCCTGTTGAGTCAACTAAATGATGTCAAGTTAACATGAAAGGTGTGATTCAGCAAATGATGTCTCACCGAGCACTGCCAGTTACAAATAATATGCACTTATTTGTGATGTAGGTTCTTAAAGGAATCTATTATACGTTATATTTTGCAAGTACACTGTTATCTTAAATTTTAATGCGTATTTTATGTTTTGTAGGTTTATCTAAACCGTCTTTTTTATACGTAGTTTTAGAAAAAAATATTGGCTTTTGTCCAGAGTCCAGGCCTCTCCTACTGAGGATTTTGACTTTAGTTCACCACTCCATCTTAGTGCGGGACAGGCATCGAATGCCTTTGAAATTTATCCAGAAAAAGCTAGCGATAGCAATTAATACATACCTTATAACACTTAGAAATTCGTGCATCAGGGACGGAGTTCAAACCTGCAACCTTCGACTCCACTGACTTTTTATTCCGTACTATACTATCTCTGGTTTTGAAGGACCTTATTTAAGATATAAAACAGTTTCGAATTACTAATAAACTTAAAAAGAGGTACCATCATAAAAAAAATCATGCCGCCAGACGCCAATTAACTTATTAATCAATTAATGCAAGTGTATTTAATTTATTTACACATTTTTATTTATCCTTATAATTTAAATGACGAGTAGAAATTCGTCAGACATAGCAAAATACACATACGTCCTTTATATCAAAGACGTAGGCAGAGGTGCAACCATGGTACTTATTTTCACAGTATCTTCCATCCCATGATGTAATAGGGGGCGAGTCACAAATTCTATAGTCCGGGCTGATAATGAGAAGACAATCCCGAATATTACCTTTCCCAACTCATTAGTCGAAGCCGCGATCGCAGAGCAGTTGTACCGTACACACAATACAAGTACGCCACCGAAGCAGTCAGCGAAGTAGACGCTAGGAATATACAATTTCGTCATTAAATGACTATTTGCTACTCGCAAATTATCTGCCGTTTTAGATAGTTGCTTTTACCTTAGTTTTGATTGGACCTCATTAGGGCTTAACTTGGTCTGTGAATTTGAAAAACAGTAATTAGCCTAATAAAATTTAAAGCACCGTTCATGTTGCAGCTATGCACAACTATAAGGCTAGGTTTTAAGCAAATGCGCAAGAGTGTAGATGCCATCGCTTCCCCTACTTTTGTCAATCAACATAATGTGGTCTAAATTGTAGAACATTGCATTATTTTATTATTGCTTTGAGTGACGAGACGAGCTTGCCGTTCGCCTGATGGTAACCAATACGACCGCCCATAAATATGAGAATCACCATCCAACACATTGAATTACAAAGTATTGTTTGGCTCTCCGATCGCCATCCTAAAACATGAGGTGTTGAGTCTTATTATATACAGTAGTTAAACTGGCTACAATGTCCTTCAAACTGGAACAAAACAGTAACTACACACATCGCAAATCAACTGATTAAGCTGTCAACAAGACCTAGCAGTACACATTTAATTCTTTAATTCCTTTCGTAAATAATGTTTGTCCATTCCACATTATTACCAAGTTGCATCTCGCACATTAACGACTATTAACCGAGTGTCAATTTGACAAAACGACTTCAGCTGACGCGGTAACTTGACACCGAGCGATGAGCTCAATGCCCTTACAAGTGATGCCTTGTGTGTTATATACAGAAAGATGTATATTTTGAGATCTTTATGAATTAAGCTTAAAGTCCCCCTTTACGTAATTTTTCTAAAACAATTTGATTTAGCTGCACTTGTTTTTAAGAGCTACTCCCATAGAAACTATTGGGCATAGCATAACGTTGCTTAACATGTTTGGTGCATGTTGCACGTAATTTCTTATCTATGCTCGTCTTTTGCCTTTACCCATATGCAATGTAGAGTCATAGTAAGATATAATATTTTTTTTTCTTACGTAATCGACTTGGCTTTGTTTTTATTACTGCCCCATATATAATACCTCTACTGGGGGATTCACCAAGAATATCCCACTCAAAATTTTACTCAGCACCCACCGCTCTCCGGAACATATACCATAGGCCAAGAAGGTAACTATTAGCTATGATACACAATAAGTCATGCTTTACGATGATTTTGTTAGATGATAGTACCAGCTCGGCCGGAGTTCTTAGTATGAGTAGAGTCATGACAAAGAGCCACTTTACTAAACAAACACACTTCACGCCTATCACCGAAAGCGTAGGCAGACAACCACATCGGGCAAAATCGACTCCGGGCTGATACTCAGCAATAAAACCAAATATCACTGCCCGATCTGGGATTCGAACTCGGGACCTTAAACCGGTGTCGTATTGCACACATATAACTACACTACCAGAGCCACTTAGTATGATGTCTACAACAGCATTTAACTACAAATTTCCTCACAAAAAGGTAACCAATTAGGTATCACTATCACTGAAGAGAAGCAATTACTGTTTCTTCGTATTAAAATTCACGATGTAGAGATAGTTAACACAATGCATGGACGATGCGGGGTTCGGGACGGGTCGTGTAATTATGCTCACTAACAGCGAGTTAATTGAGGTCAAATTCATTTGGCGCCAGCCTTAAAATAAACACTTTATTAGAGATTAGGGTCAATATGATGAACGTGTTCATTTTTACGACTTTATACCATCGTTGCAATTTCAATTGTGGAGTAAAGTTGAGGACTGCCTTGATAGCTTAATTATGTTACCATACGACTGCAGTGTTGAGGTTTCATGTTTGATACTCGGGTCTGGTAGAGTGATGTTGAGTTTTTCTACTCAGTATCGGCCGAGAGTCTTCAATTTGTAGCCGTTATGGCGATAGGTTTGCTCTTTCCCATATCATGAGACAGAATACAAGGTGATAATTGGGTACACCAGTTGCGCCTCTGCCCTATATCTTCTATCCCTATGATTGCGGAAAATCTAACTTTTTGTACAGGATTGCATGGCTTAGCTTTTAATCCAGAAATCCAGGATCTCAAATCCCAAAATACTCAATATAAGTACCAAGTTATGCAAATGTTATTTCACCACGCTGGCCTAGAGCGTATTGGACTTTACACACCCTCAAAATACTTAAAAAGAACTTTTCAGATGTGCAGGTTTCCTCACGATGTTTTCCTTATTTATTACTAGAAGCGATAATTCACAAAGAAAACACACATCATTTTAAGAAATTCAGAGATGTGTGCAGTGGCTTTTGATCTTGCAGACAATCTTCTCGGCAGTCCATTCCACTCCAAACTAGGCTATCGCCGCCATATAGTAAATTATAAAAATGAAAAACATATTTCACAAGCGATGTACCTATAATCCATTAAAACACGAAGGAATTTAAATCCCTCAAAATATGGAATTAATTTTGAAATAAACTACCGAGATTAGAACCGAGATGTTACTAACGAAGCACTTACACCCACAGGCCAATGTTTTTGTATAAATAAGTAATCAGTTAAGAACCTTGCAGTCATCCCACTGACATAATAAATTTGAAAATCTGTGTGGGTGTATGTTTGTAATTAGTAACGCCTTCGCAATTGCATCGATAATCGAATTACGAAATGCCTAATCGATGTTTAGAGTTACATGACATAGTACATGCAAACTTTGATTACGTAAATCCATTTTTTGTTAAAATCAGCCATAATGGCTCACATAAGTGTGTCGCGTTCAGGCACCTGCCTGTATATTTTCGGCACCAACAGGCCGGCATAATTGCGTCGACTGCCGACGCCAGGTACGAGCACTAGTTATGAAACAATTTACAAAATACTTAAGCCTAATTACGTGCATTACTTCTACGTGCAGGTACGCTCGGACGGGACGCGGACGTGGTTCGGGCGAGGCTCGGAAGCCTGGATAACGACGCGCGTGACGACAATAATATTTCAAATGTGGGAGTGTAATTGGTGGATTAACCTAGTTATAACAATCTTGTAGGTGAGATCTATTGTTTAGATAATATGGGTCAGTATTTACATTTTCGTAATGATTGAATATTATCCGCCTTTCTGAATAAGAGTTGGCAAGCTAACATACAAAACTATCTTATGTACAACTTTCAAATGTTTGTATTCATATCACGTTGTTGCCAAGATAAGTAGCAATTAATTGAAAATGACTGTAAAAACTTATACGAAATATGTTACGCAAATACTTGCGATATTAAGAACGAAATTGAAAAGTACTAGATATTTAATCTCAAATAAACTGTTAAGGAAAATTAAGCCTAGTGTCACAGAGTTGTTCAAAACGAATCAAAACATTATTGCATGGCAGCAAAGAAACAGACTTCTACATAAAAATGCATCCGACTTCATTAGCAAAGACATAAAACATAAATCTAGAAAGCTGCTAAGCAGTAAGTAATAAAAGTTAAGGAGACATCACAAAAGAATGTTGATATAGCTATGGTCTGAAAAAAACTTCGCTTAATTAACGAGTGCGGATTTCTATTCTGATTTAAACTCTAAGAAATCCATTACATTTAGCGCTGGAGATATGCGCAGGCTGGCCATAAACAGCGTTTCTCGTCTACATAGGAAAAATAAATTGTGTTGCAAAACAGCTGGCCTGTACAGTGTAGAGTCCACAACAGTGGAGACTAAATTAAAATTAGTATATTCGTAATTTCTTAACTTTTAGAATATATCGAATGTAAAATAATATGATATCTTTCTAAAAGTGATTTGTTTGATTTTGTTGATATTATTTGTATTTATACTGATAATACGTAGGATGGAATAAGTATGCATTATTTCATTTCATTACGAAATATATGGATACACGTTCAATGAAATATTAAACTGCATTCTGTTAACTAGTTTCTAAGTATGCCAAAACTATAAGAGATATTTCTAGATCCACATTCGAACAACAGATAATTTAAATCGAATCATTTTCAGTTAATTTTAAAAAAATTCTCAAAAAAATTAATTACCCCATAATTTATATTATTTTCAAAAAGTAAGTAAAATTATTTCCTAACAAATACTTCAGCATAAAAATCTCTATATGGTCACACCAAACGCTCTAAAGCAACAAAAATATCCCATCAAAAGCACCTCCAACTACAACCTACTAGCAATATGTCAACTGCCAACTAACGTAACATTAAAATTTGTTTTAAGTAAGTTTTGTAGATTCTCGCGCACCGATAGAATCCGGAAAGGCACGCGGTCTACGGTCGGCAAAAAAGTTGACACTATAGTACTAATTACCTTGCATTTGTATCCCTTTGGATTTAATCAGGAGTCTTGTATAAAAATTCTGGATTGCTTTAATTAGTTGGTTGGTATTTGCGAGTAGATAATGTAATTTCCATCTTGGTGTCATTAGGTTTTATTTCTTTTCTATATTGATTAGACGCTGTGAAGCCAATGTTTTGAATTGGATTTCAATTTACTTTATATAAAGATAATAATAATATCAGCCCTGTATTATATACTGTTCCACTGTTGGGCACGAGCCTCCTCTACTACTGAGAGGTATTAGGCCTTAGTCCACCACGCTGGCCTAGTGCGGGTTGATAAACTTCACACACCCTCGAACTTCCTATAGAGAACTTCTCAGGTGTGCAGGTTTCATCACGATGTTTTCCTTCACCGTTAAAGCAAGTGATAATTCACAAAGAATACACACCTATTTTTTAGAAAAGTCAGAGGTGTGTATAAAGATACTTTTACTAAAATACGCGAGATCGGCATGGTGTATCTTTAAAAAGCCTCTCTCGACTCCTTCAAGAATATAGATGTGATCTTATAACATGAAATAATAATACACAAATCATATCTTACAAACTAAATATCCAACTCTACATTCCAACAGCCTACAGTGATTCTATACAAGGCTATTCTGAAATCTTATCTGCATTGCTGACGGTCCCGCCTTGTCCGCGCCGCAATCAAGATCCCTGTTCACCCAATTGACTTATGAGGACTCGCGTGTCCGCCTGGAATGCGGCTACTTGACACCACTCTGTCTGCTCTCTGGTATTGCTAATAATCAGAGATAACTTGATCTGTGCTTTGTCTCTTTCTTTTTCTAGTAACGTAAGAAAGTGATAATGGTAAGAACATCGATTCATTATTTTTTTCTAAGGCACTTTGCGTGTTGATCTCATTGTGTATTGTAGAGTCCGATATTATATATTGTTACTTTTGCTCGCGACTTCGCTCGCGTGAAGGAGTTTTCGGGGATAAAAGTCCCGATATATATTTTCCTGAGATAGGAAGTTTAACCTTCCCAGGGTCTTAAACTATCTCCATACCAAATTTCATAAAAATCCGTTCAGTATATTTTGAGAAAATCGATAACATACAGACAGACAGAAAAGGGGACTTTGTTTTATAATATGTCGACGGTCCCTACGTAAAGTATGGAATCTGCAAAATTGCATTTTGCAGATGCAACACTTTACGTAGGAACCGTGGAATAAACATCGCTTGTTTAGTGTTAATTACCATGGCGATAAGCACTTCGATCCTTATTGTCTTAAATAAATGCAGTTCATTTTAATAAAGACCGTTTAAATATCGGCAGTCCCTAAGCAAATGTAGTATACGTATGGACCGTCAATGTATAGATTGGGGAATCATAGAAAACATTTGAAACCGATAATCCATTTTGTTTCTATACAGTATGGTAAAGTGACCTCACATCAGGCGATAGTAAGGGAAATCTAGATAGAATATCGACTGACGAGAGATAATTATGCCGGCCTATTTGAATGCTAGTATGTTAAAGCGTATTTTCCATTCAACATTAAAATAAATGTAAATATACAATGTTGAGATAGGAAATAATTTGTATTTTGATTTGTTAATGTTATCTAAGCGATTGGTTTAATATTAAACAGTCGTGCGCAGGCGCCGAATGGTCACTATGATTACAATTATTGTTTCATGTTGCAGGTATTATTGTGAAGAAAATTAAGGTAAATATTGTATAGAGTCCTTCGAAATTCAGACGTCTCATCACACAAATACAAATTATAAAACAAAGTCCCCTTTTCTGTCTGTCTGTATGTTATCGATTTTCTAAAAATGTACTGAACGGATTTTTATGAAATTTGGTATGGAGATAGTTTAAGATGCTGAGAAGGTTATAAGCTACTTTCTATATTGGGAAACTCCTTCACGCGGGCGAAGCCGCAAGCAAAAGCTAGTACTTACTAAAGAAAGGTTTGGTGATCATCAACCTGGACGGATATGATTTGTAATGCATAAGTCAAATGCATTTAATTTAAAATTAGGACATTAATAGATGACTGTCTCGGTGGCGTTGTTGTATTGTGATATGAAGGACGTACTGAGGTCTCGGGTTCAATTCCCTAGTATGATAAATTGGGATTTAGTGCTCAATATAGCCCGGAGTCTAGAATTAACCGATGTGGCGACAGGCTCGCCTCTTATCAAGGGACTGAATAAAGGTGATGAAAAATGAGAGTACTAGTTGCGCTTATACCGATCCTATCGGGAATAACAAGCATGATTGGTAGTAGTATTAGCATTGTTCATTCTAATAGGCTACATGGAAGGTGTTTTATTGTAAACGAGACGAGCTTGACGTTTGCCTGATGGTAAGCGATACGACCGCCCATAAACAGTAAAAACATCATCCAACACCTTGAATTACAAAGTATTGTTTGCTATTCCACTGCACTCGCCATTCTGAGAGATGAGATGTTTTATTATGTCCAATAATTACACTGGCTACAATGTCCTTCAAACCGGAACATAACAGTGACTACACTGCTGCTTGGCGGCAGAAATAGATATTACGGTGCTACCAGGCGGACTTCCACATAAGAGAGACCTACCACAAGTAATGATTGAATACTGGTTGGTGGCATATAATACGATTTGGTGGTACCAAGTTGTATTCCCGCATACGAGAAATATGTCATATATTATTAACGTTGAGAAGGAACTTCCAAGCGTTCTTCGTAGTATTACGAGTGTATTTTTTACTAATAACAAATTTAAGACAATCGAGTCAGTTAACTGTTGAAAGAGAATATTTACTTTCGCATAAGTAAATTTGAGGAAATCTACTTTTAGGTAGAGTTTTATTCATTTTTTTTTATTATTACTGTGTTAATTAGTTTAAAAAAAAAAACAGAAATCAAATGACAATACGATAATGTTCGACATTACTTAAAGTCTATTTTACTAAAAATAGATTTATAAAAAAATATCGTAATTTATATTAATAGTCAGTAAATTCGCGAACATTATAACAAAGAAACGAACGTTTACAACTGTTTAATTAAGTACAGTACGAAGTAATTTTTCTTCGGGGGCTCGGCGCTAATCCAGGTGTAAGACGCCGCGCGGCGGGGCAGCACGACAGGCGCGCCCCTGCCGGCACGCTCCGACCAACGCGCAAATAAAATGCTAATTCACTACTAAATCTGTTTTCATTAAATAAACAGGCACCGTATCATTTTTTCCTTGATCAGCGAGGCCGGTTCCGTTAATTAATTCTCGATCTCATTAATTAACTATTATTAAACATGCAACCTGTTTCGTAAAAGTAGCGTGTGTGCTTCCTGATTGCGGCGCTAGTGGCGCGCGGAAAAAGTGTGAACTACGCTCGCAAAGTTGACAACCCCTTTCACCCAGTGCTGCCACCCCGAAGAGAAAGTTGCCGCGCTTTCTACTTACAAAAAGTTCCGCTATTCCCCGCTAGGTGGCCAACTGGTACCGCGTCCCGAAGCATTCGCGCCGAGCGCTTGCATGTGTGCGTGCGAGAAGAGGATGGCAAATGAAAAATAAAAAAGGAGTAAAATAGACGGCGATATGTGTGTATACTAAGGCGTGGTTACGTGCATGCATGCGATTTTTTTTATCGCAAAAATGGCCGGAACTTTACACTTTTCATGTTAGACCATAAAGTCGCAACTGCAAGGCGAATTTTAAAACTTGAGTCTTATTCCATGGGCGTATGGTCGTAAATCGTAAACATTCATGGTTTGCAAGTGCGTTTGTTCGGCGAAGTATAGCGAAATAATTGGCGTCACCGGCGTCGCGGCGTCCTTAGAAAGAGAGAACGTTACGCTACCGGTGTTACGTTAGAGCAGCGCTCACAGGCGACCGTTAGAATGAAGGGGACGGCGATTTGGCGAGCCGCGCCGTTAGAAAGAGACGTCGCGAAAAAAATGTCCGAAAAAAGCCGTTTTCACGAAAGGTGCGCGCCGATAGAAATTACAGAAACATGGGCGCGGTTTAAAAAATGTCAGGGGCGCCTGCGCCCTCGACAAAAAGCCGGCGCGGAAGTAAAGGGGGAAAGAGACGTTGTTAGTGGGCATTATGTGACGAGTTGCAGTGCCGCGGTGCGCCGCGAGCGGTCGCCACTGACGCGCGCCGGCAAAAACAATAACCGCTAATTATTGCGATTAATGAGCGAATACCGTTTGAGTGCACGCGAGAGCCGCGCCGGGGCCGGTGCCGCTGCCGACCAACACTTCAAAATCAAATTTAGAATGTGCGCGTGTGTTCAAAAATCGATTTGGGTTATTCTGTAAAGAGGTAAATATTTTGGAGTTCGCCGAAGGGCGCCGCGCCACGCTCGGTAGAGCGGTGTTGGCCAGTGTTGTTTGTTCGATACCAACTGCAACGGCGCAGTTTTCCCGCTAAAATGCCAACAACCGTGCCACGGCCAAGCGAGATACAACGATATTGTATAAGTGTACGATATAAAAAACAGTGATTGACCAGTTGTGAAAAATCTGTCATGCAAATAATATATGTATGTAAAAACGCGGCCGGTCACTAAGTTGGGTTAGCAAAGATGAGGATAATAATATAAAACGGCGATAAATAATATTTTTTATAACAATTATCTCGCACATTGACACCTCCGAAAACGTTTCACGGTATTTATACTACGAATTCATTTTTGAACTTGCTAAGTGCCAAAAAGGAGAATGTCAAATATGACATGATTTTGGTAAAATTTGCTCTTATAATTTTTTGTCGATCTTGTAAGAAAATTGTCAAAGATATACCAATTTAACTCTATCCTTGCCACGTATTATTTAAAAATACTGTAACTCACCAAATCATAAAACATAGACCAGGACCAGAATTCTATGTAGTAAATACAACCAAGTCGGCACCTAGTGCGGTGTTATTGTCAATAGTGACAAGTGTATATTTTGGTTATCGCAGTGACATTGTCGCGGGCTATCTCAGTAGATAACGTCAGGTGAAACACCTTATCAACACTGTTTAAAACATCTTGTCACACGTAACACACGATCGGAACAATTCCTACAGACCATTTTGCCGGCATTCGAAAATCGCTTTCAGAAAGGTACTTAAATTCATGTGGTAAGTCATTGCTATAAGTCCTATGATCATTGTAATTCTTTGATTCTATTTGAATTTATCAAGTGAAATAATTCTGTCAGTTGTGCTTCGAGGCATTTTTAACATTTCGGCTTGTTTTTACTCGAAATAATGTTAGTATAGTGTGTTCATTTAGAAATTTAATTAAGAAAATCTAGCATAAAGCTCTTGTTAATTTCACAACTTGTTTAAAAAATTGCATTGTGTCAAAAGTAGGTATCATTTGCGTAAAATAATAAATTATAAACGAAGTATTTGATGTTAATATACTTATTTATTAATACTACTTTTTTATTACAAACAAAAATCCAATGAGAATTCTATTTTAAAAAGTCCACGGGTCTAACCATAAAAATACAAGTTCGTCCAGATATGTTAATTCTAGAAGCACGTGTATGTATTTATTTCATTGGCTCCTAGGTCAACGATCTATTCGACATTATAATTTTCAAATAAAAAAGTAATTTTATTTCGACTGACACAGGTAAATTTTCATCAAATGCAATGTAAACGACACTAAAACATTTTATAAAACTTGATTTCAACTAGTTATTCGTAACGTTGTATACATAAGAACGACAATTTATTACATATAACGAATATATCGCACTGTCCATTAATGCTGCCAGCAAATTGACTCATATCAACTCAATTTAAAATCAATTATATTACTAAGTGAGATTAGTGAACCGTTTCCTGCCAGTGAATAAGCAAAACTTATCGACTTATGTATGTAATTATACAGATAGTGTTTTATTTATCGTATATTGCGTTATGTAATTTCAATATGGCCCTAGCGAGGTGCTATTAAAAATAATCTTTACGTTACGTGTTCTCAATATTTTGTCTCACTAGTAAAACTGTGGTGGATACCTTGATAACTGTATCGCTATGGATAAATAGTATGCAGCGACGTACGATTAAACTCATTTGTAACATCTGGCATCCGAGAAACCAGTGGGACCAGTACGGTGTGATTGTAGCATTAAAAAATAAAAACAAATCTATTTATTACCATTAACAGTAAGTCATAAAACATGTCTGCGTTGTAAATACTAATCCAAACAGACGTATTAATGGACCTGTTTGGTCAACTTTCAAAATGTGCTCATCAACATACTCCACTAATTAAGTTTATAGCGCGGCCGCCGTACTACCAACATCGTTGAAAATCAATGGCCAAAAAATCCAATAAATTAGACGTAACATGAATGTCTACGCACCATGCAACATACCATTAGCATAAATCATTTCAAATATCCAACAACATTGAAAAATATCTGGTTTGTGTATAAAAAAACTAGTTGCATTAATAGTAACGCTAAGTTGGTACTCCTGAATAGACAAACAGAATAGACCTCCATAGCGATTGGCCAATAGAAATTCGTAAATTTAAATTTTGAATCGCGAACGTGGGCCCGCGAGTGGGTGTCCACACTGACATTACCAACTGTGTAAACGATTTTGTCTCAGCGCGACCGTCACAGTGTGTCCATCACATCGCGCCGGGGAGGCTACACGAAAAAGGTCTTTAAACCCGGCACACGAAGCTAGTGTGGAAACCAGTTTGTGATAGTCAGCGGCCAAATTTGCGTGTCACTGAACGTTCACTTAATACGTTTCTCGACTTTATGAATCGTTTAATTCAATATGAACGGTCGCCAATAATCTTTATAGAGATAGGTAAGACGATTTAGGTAAAATTTATTTGCCTGTTGAGTCACTGTGTGTTTTAGGTATTCACGAAACAGTCAACAACCTCTATGTAGCTGGGCGTGGAGTCGGCGACTTTTCGTCTTGTCGCGCGCTCACTGCGACGCCGCTACTGTAAATTGTACTTACTCGTCAACTGTCACCATTTTATTTATTACTGTCATATTCATTTGATTCGTTCAGAGAGATCTTTGAGCTTAATGTGACAAGAAATCAACCCACCAAAATCCATTAGCGCTTGTCATTCAACAATTTGAATGAACAAGACAACCCGAGCCGACTGCACGCCACATGTCACGGCATGAAGCATCCCATTACGCTGAAATGAAAGAGAATGAAACAGAGGCTTCTTTATTGAAATTTGAAGGCAGCAGTACTCATCTACGGTTACTCACAAAGTCTGACACTACGCCGCTATTGCATTGCCGAGCGTTTCAAGAGGACACACATGCGTTACGCGGCTCAACTACCGATAATGTTGCGTCCCTATCGCGCGCGCGGTAACACTCGCGCCGTCTCGTTCTACACGCACGATCTGATGTCGGTCGCGGTCCGCTCGTCACATCCCTCGGCTCGTATAGCTATCGCATAGGAGCTAGATTGGCGCGTCGTGTATTCAAAATAGGAACGTTAGTAATGGATGGAGTGGTGTACGGTGGGGTGGATGTGTGCGTTCGAGAGAGCCAACGACCCTCCCCCGCGCGTCCGCCCCCGCCCCCGCCCGCCGACGACGCCAACCGAGCGAGTGGCGCGCGTTTACACAATCCGTTGGCTCGGAGCGTGAGCGGCGCTCGCCTCGTGTGCCGTCTTCTTGTGACGAACATCGACCCTTGAACACGTATCGACAATTGTTTTTTTTTTTACATCTTCAAACTCGCATGTGAGTTGCGCGCGCTCAAGCGGTTTTGGGACTTCTTATGAGAATCCAACATCCAATGACATTGGAATGAAATATTTTCATATTATATACTCTGAAATTGAAGTATTTTAGTGCGGCAATGGTGATTAATATCGACTTTGCGAAGCCAAATAATGAAATAAAATACAAACTTACTTTAATTTTTGACAACATTTAATGGAAAAAACACTAATAATTATAATAATAATATGTGAAAAAATAAGTCGGAGAAGTGACATTCAGTGCTAAAGTGCCGAAGTATAATGGAATTAGGAGATGGCCCGAAGTATTGTGCCAAGCTATAAACTCAAAAAAAGATTTAAAAATCTACAACCAAGTTCATCGCCTCATGATTATCATCTTTAAACACGGTGAGTGACTTTTTTTTTAATAAAAAAAGTAGTTTTTTCCCGTTTTTTATATTTGAGTGCCGTCGGGGTTTATACGAAACGCGATAAAAGTAAAAAAAGGAAACAATTTTATACTTAATATCATTAAATACATTTAATTTTCATTCATAGGAATAAAATATATTTTTTTAAATCTCCTAGTGTGAACGTTCATCGGTGCCAACCTGACTTTTTGTACGCACTTTTTTGCGGCCAATACCAAAAAACGGGTCGACGTTTTTTATAAAAGTATTAATAGACCGTAAAAAACAGTTATGTAATAGTTAAATTGTTAGTCAAGCATCATTTTTTAACATGAAAAACGAGCAATGTCCGAAATCTTGTTTTTGTTTCGGGTCTTAGCAAAAAAAAACGATATTCACATTTGAAAAAAAATTAAGTTACCTTTTTTATTGAAAAATAAAAAAAACCGTCGAAGCATTAGTACTTACCTAATTGTCGACCCCTTAGCAACAGCACAAGTTAGGTACATACCTAGTGATAAAAGTCACATGTTTTTATCTTGTTACTACGATTTAACATACCTACATGAGCCCTTATCATACGCGAACAAACATACAAGAAAAAAAGCGAAAAGTAACATCACCGGTTCATACACTATTTTTAGATACGTGCATAATATTTTGAAAGTTGCTATGGATTTTTAAATATCTTTTATTCATTTTTTATTTAATAAACTTAAGTGGTATTTTACAACGCATAAATAAATAAGTATAAATATATAAAAAATACCTACATTATAGTCACAAAAAGGCTGCGATCGCTTCGTGTAAACATCATAATATTAAAATTTTATGTTTTACTATAAGAAAAATAAAACTGAATCATAATGAATACCTCGTCATCTTAATGTAGATGAAGGTATTGCAATATTGTAAATCAAAGAGACACATAGGCAGCTGTGAAATAAGATATCGCGGGTTCGATTCTCGCGCTACATTGATGTTTGTGCGATACGCAAATATTCCCTTGGCTGTTGTAAAAGCAATGTTCTCGTGGTCCCCATGTAAAGCATTAGTTATTGAAATAAGACTAGTTCTACCTATATGAATTTTACTATACTTTTAAATTTTAAATATCGAATCATATATATAATCGTTATAAAATACTGAGACGAATAGGTACTTTTTAGTAGATACTTACTACTTATTTTAAATGTTTTTATATGTGATTCTTTTTTAAATTTTGTAGTTTGATGAACTTTAGCATATAGCCTATCATTGTTTTAATGTAAGTCATTACAATTTGATAATTATTGATAAGGATTTATTCCTCTTTTGTGATCATTTCCTTTTTTATTTTGTAATGTTAAAAAAGTTATTTTTTTTTTTGTGAGCTTCGGTTGTTGTTTTTAACTTTACGTAATGAATGTCTCTGTATCCCAATTATGTTTTTAAGAAATAAATTATTGGAGTAACAACAACGAAAATAGTCAAAATAATCTTACCTGAGTATTAATTTTAAATGTGAATACAATATAATACACAGATACTATTGTTGCTTGGATTAATAAAAAACTCATTAAAATTAATTTCTACACCCCAGTACATCCTGGAAACAAAAACCTTTTGAATTTATCTTTAAATATCACTGCCGAGAGTAGGAATAATTAAAAAAAAACAACAAACAAAAAATACCAATTCCAATTTCAAACACACCCACAGTTGATTCCTGAAAATAAAAAGAAAAAGCTAACACCTACATTCTTTTTTATCTGTGTATAAACATGGCCTCTTACATAATCATATGACCCTAACTATCGACTTCACCTTTCAACTATAACTTGTTTTTGCTAAAAGGTGATATTTCGCTATTAATATATATGTAATGTACACGTTATTTGGATGATATAAATGCTAATTTTAAACTGAACGTCATCCGTAACAATGTGTAAATGTGTTAGTCGGGTTTTACGCCTAACATGTTATCACGGTTGCCATGGCAGATTGGTACAAACGTTTAAAAAACACGTGTTGGCTTTGTAACTGACATTTTATGTATATTATCTGCTAGGCACGTTGTTACATGTTTAAATCCGATTAAAAATAACGTTAAATTTGCTCAAACATGAATTAGGTAAAATACACGGACATGTGAATTTATTTTGAAATATTATATTTTAACATGTGTGGACTTCATTTGCTAATCACAACGTAATATTGCTTAATTTGTTTTATAATTATTTGAATTTCGAACGCCTAAAAATTTCCAATGTTAAATTTGATTTAAATAGATACTCTTTAGTAAGGTTGTCAAAGACAATATACATATTTTTATTTAACTAAAAGTTTAAAACTGTTATAAAAGTAACAAATCCGCTGTTCCACATAAGAAATTTAAATTTGCTTAAAACAAGCCCGCTTTCACACACCATAAACGGGTAAACGTCTCGAAAGTTCAAAATAACAACGTAATTAAATTGAAATAATATATCGCACATTGGGAGTGAATATCGATGAGTAAATAATTAATTTGGCTCGGACCGTCCGTTCCTTAAGGCTTATCGTGACTCAAACTTTTGGACCTTATCTTACCGCCTTGGGCGGTATCGTTTTCGAAAGCTTGACCTATATTTTTTGTGTTTTCGATGATTGATGGTTGCCAGTTGATCACGATTTGATTGCACGATGCAATACGGTGGAACACGGCAATTATTTTGTCTTTGAAAATAATAGAATGTATTTTTTATTCGTGTAAAATTATTGTTTTGTTTGAATCTGCTATATGTGATGGGCTTTAAAGATTTTTTTGTTAGTGACTATTGAAAATCTCACATACAATTGTCTGTACATTACTAAAGCATAAATATGTATGTATGGCTTCATACAAATTAAGCAAAATTGGCTTTACATTACTAAAGCATAAAACTACGTATGGCTACATACAAAATAAGCAAAACTGACTCTACATTACTGAAACATAAACATGTATGTATGACATATTGTTTCTTGTATAACTTGTATTATAATTTAAACATATTCTATTTTCAAAGTTAAGCCAAACATGAACTAATAATTGTTGACAAAACTTTAAACGTTCATTGGCGCGTCCAAGTTAGTGAACTAACTTGAAAATTGTTGTATAACTTTTAATTCTTGGTATGAGACTAAAAATACAACATAAAATATACAGCCGTGCTAAGCTCAAAAGTGGTATCTCAAAAAAAAATCAAAATCCTGTTTTTTATGGCGTCGGATAGCTTAAAAGCCCGTCCAATGAACTTACCTAAATAACGGTGTCTTGTTTAGAACTTGTTAAAAAAAACATAAAAAAAAGTTTCTCTGTCTCAGTTTTACTTAAAAAACTATATCTAAAAAACTTCGATTATCTCGAAATAAGGTTTCCCTGACATACCGCTTTTGCGCTTAGCACGGCAGTATTATACTGTTGTAAAAATATTACTGCAATTAATCCTATTACGTATTACAAGTTTTTCACATTGGGTTGAAGTCGAAAAATGTCTGCTTATACAATTTAAATTTAATAAATTGATATAAACATAATATATTACATCACGCATTTATCCCCGAAGGGGTATGCAGAGGCGCAACTAGGGCACCCACTTTTCGCCAAGTATGTTCCGTCCCATGATGTGATAGATGACGAGCCTATCGCCATATAAATATCACTTTGCCCGACGCGGGATTCGAATCCAGGACCTCAGAGCGCTATTGTACCGGGCATGCAATACAACTACGCCACCGAGGCAGTCCAAATTATAAATGTTGTAGTATATCGGTGACGAAGCATCCATTCAACCCGATTCCTAGCTTCCCTTTTAGGTTTATTTACGTATGTTTTGGTTTTCTGTTAAATTTGTCGTGATTTATTAACTAAGACAATTTTATTGCCTCGGATTTCCAATTGAAAAATTTCTTCGCCACTGTAGTATAGTGATTTTAATACGTTAGAAACGACTTAGCACACTACATAACCCCCTTCACGCATTTTTGTACTTTAATATACATACACTTATGTGCTCAATTTGTTTGCTCATACCTAAAAGATTTTCTCAACACCTAGTACCGAACATGCACGACTTTAAAACTGTCTTCAACATGTAGATACAAATCTGACAGTAGTTTATTAATTCCAATACGCCCGAAGCGACAGCTACCATCGTTAGTCGATACGGGTTCGATTCCCGGCCCTTGATTATTATTTATGAACACCTTTTACACCGCCAGAGGGCGCTAGGTGTTGGTAACGGAATTTTAAAACTGATTTCCTACTTTTGTAAATTACTTATCCTTTAGGGCATGGGCGTGAGATCAATAAATACTGTAATATATTATCTATTATTATGGGATGTTTTTGTTGAAAAAAAATGTTTAATTTTATGTATAAAATGTTGTATAAGTTATCAAGACTTAGTGACTACAAAGAATTTAACAAAAACATATTTTTTATATTGTAGACACCATGTAGAGTTGGGAATTAAAAGTATTTCCATTTAACTAAATAATGTATTTGAAACATTGGAAGTATGTTTACAGGTATATCATATTGTATATATTATGTGATATATATCTAGAGAAATATATACTTTAAATGCCAATACAACATTCGCGGAGATGACAGTTTTAATCAACATATTACCGCCAAAACCAAATAGTGTTACAAAACTACAAAAATATGTCGCGTTACGAAATAAATGTATCAGAGCAAAACATATAAATAAATATATAACGAACCAAACAAAACGATCAATACAAAAGTACTTAAACACGGAACGTTACGATATAAATTTATTTTAATATCATATAAATTTTCACTTACTAGCAACTTCGTCGCATACTGTTTGGCCGGCCGCCATTTTCGTTGGCAATTAAAAATAATTCACTGTTATTGCGTCCTCCCTTGTTTATTGGGATGTAGGCCGTTTAATTTAGGTTCGAAATTCGAAATTACTTACAAACAATTGAAAACATATCAAATTCAGTGTTTAAAAGAAAACTCTTTATTTTCTGTATACTCCTAATTTATTTTGACCACGATATAAAATAGTTAAACAATTCTTAAATCAATTTTTTTTATTCTAAATTCAAAATACACGTTTTTTTGTCTATGACAAAAAGTTTAGCCGTTGCGGTTTAATATTCTTTTTTTAAAGCTACATACAAATACACACTAAAAAGTTTATTTCATTTTCCAAATAAAAACTATATTTTATACTGGCATGTGAGTGGTGTATTCGTGAATCCCCGATTACATACCTGTATAACAATAGTTTTCGTGTTCATCAATCTCATTCCACTTATTTGCAGTTAATTTGACGTTAATTGCCACTCAGATATTTTAATTGAATAGTTTAGATTTTTGTGTTGCTTTAAAGCTAGATAAGTATTTTAAGTGCGCCATGTTACTTTTTTATTTTATGGGTTAATTATTTCTTAAATTGCGGCGGTTAAAAATAGAGTAACTATTATGTACTTACAGTATTCATTTTTATTTTAGCCTCTTAAACATCGAGATATCTAACATCCATATTTATCCACTCATCAAAGCCAAAGTACCTATATGTTAGGCTTTCACGGCTGAACTGATTTCAATTAAATTTTGATGAACAGATATCTTGTGATCGTAGGACATATATTTCGAGCCGTAAGCAAAATCTAGTTAGAAATATGTTTTATCATCCCTGTAAACTTGTACTTAATTATAGTAACAATATGTTCAAGATATTTCAATCTTTACCAGTGAGCCAATCATAAGTTCTTATTTGGAACTCTCTAAAAATATTTACAAACACTTTATCGTACAAATAACTCAATCAATAACTAACGGTAAACCGTTCTTTAATTAAAACCTTTTCGCATCTATGACACAGACGAGGTAATTGAAATCGTCAACGTTCATATTTAAAAAACGAACACAGATGACGTCACGATTCAGTTTCCTGGCTGACATATCAAAATGGCGGCATAACCGCTAAAAACACTTGACATTCAGCCGTACGGTCTCTATGTCACACGTATACCTGCAAACAAAAAAGTGTAAAAGGCCACGGTACCTGCCTATTGCATCCTTCGGCCTTGAGAAATATCTTAATAAATTGAATGCACAGCAGCACATGTAGGGCTGCTACTTTCGTTCTGGTCAATCAAATAAGAATAAATGGTTTGATAATCTATGTCGGTATTTATTCATTTTGAATGTCATTCTAATTTCGGATTGTTTTAAGTTATAAAATATTATGAGTTATATAATTGAAATTGTCTTTTGAATGCGACAATGACTGAGGATTTTAGTTACTTAAGGAGAAATTCAGAAATTTTGACTGTATCGTCGATCATAGCCTGGTGTCCGAACCCATTTTGGATAATGTAGAGTCCCTTGTTGGATTCGTTATTTACCACGAAATATAAAACAGATTATAAATATTTTTTTATAAAATAGATCTAGTTCTTAACTCTTGAGTGGCCACAGTATTCGTAATGAATATTTTATTAAACTTGTTCTAGACCCTTTTGCTCTTGAGTCTTGACTCTCAAGTGAAGGTCTCTTTTCCAAATCTTCATAATGAATTTCATAAACCAGTACTTTGAATATTGACATAAAGAGGTTTTAATGGACTATGTTTTGCCATACAAAACTGTATACAATAACATCATTTTATCAAATAGCTCTGTGTGATAAAAATGTAAATATTACAAAGTACTTAGGTTTGAAGGTTATCTTTTAGGTGATGTGTCACAGAAGGTCTGCCAACGGAAATAAATAGATCTGCTTAAAAAGAACAAGATTAGTGCTTAATATTATTTGTACACAATGAAGTTTCGAAATACAAGCAAAGAATTGAAGTGGCAATCAATATATATTATAAAAACAATCCCGTTTTCTGTCTGTCTGTTATTGATTTTCTCAAAATGTACTAAACGATTTTTTATGAAATTTAGTATAAAGATAGTTTAAGACCTTGGGAAGGTTATTGGCTACTTTCTATCCCAGTAAAATATATAGCGGGACTTTTATCCCGGAAAACTCCTTTCCAAGGGCGAAGCCGTCAGAAAAGCTGGTATATTTATAATAGGTTTCCGTGTTTATATCTTCTTTCGGCATCCTTACTTATATTTAAGTAATGATGCTATTCTCTTTTGTTTTAATAAATATCCTAGTTTGTGTTAGTGGCAACCCTACCGTTGCAGCGGTTGACTCAGCCCGCATCCAACATTGTTGTCGGTTCGAAACGCCTACTCAGTGATTATTTTCACTGCAACACCTAAATAAACTTACGTATGACAGTGACTGTGTGCGAGCGAAGTCTGTTTATATTATGCATATTTCTATACGAATTTCTGTATTATATTCAACATCTGCTTTCAGTTACCGCACTGACTAAAATCCAAATAAACGCGGTGAGGTAAAGCGTTCATTGTGAAATATTCTTGGTCGTGTCATAGATATTTTTGTTTTTTTTTTTAATTTTACGGCTCGGGAAACGTGTTTTGAGCTAATAAGAAATTAATGTATTCATAAAATTGTAGATTATTTATTTTTATTTTTTTTTAAATTGTTCCACAGATATCTGTACATTGACTAGGCAGGTTTTACTATCTGGCTTGAATAGGATTTGCATATCATCAAACCAATAACGCTATAATCTAAATAATATATTTTGGTGACAAATGATCGAATATTAAATTTTTATAGGAAAAAGATTAACATAAATCATTTAAAACTGTCCAAAATTAGCATGGATAATGAAGTATGTCATATTATATCTACCTATAAAAAAATTCACATCAAAATATTTAATCAAATGTATCCGTTTATCTTACATCTAATGCTGTCATCATTCACAGTGACGGACAAACTGACAGACAAAAGTCAAGACAAGAGCCCGAAGCGGCTTATTATTTACAAAGAGATAAAAAGAAAATATACCTATCTGTAAATTCTATGAATTCTTATAACTTGTACACGTGAATAATGAAGCACTTGACATTTCAAATTTACAAAAAAAAGCCAATCGTAACGTCAGAATTTGACACTAACAGTTTCTAGATTCTTTTTAGGGTATTCTTTTTTTAAAATATAAAATCAATTTGAACAGAGTTTCTATCTTATTTTCAACGTATTCTTTTTTCAAAATATAAAATCGATGACATGTTCTAAGCCGTTATTTATAAACGATTTTTAAATATGGTAAGTTGTCCGTCGATAAGGGCATATACTCAAAAGGCAGACATATCCCATAACTTAATAACACAAAGCGCAGTTCCTACAACGCGGAACTACGCAATGAAAATAATTATACAAAAACTATATTAAAACGGAATGACTTAGCGCGGAATTTTCAGTTCTAAATAACATAATAAACGTATAATGGTATAACAACGAATACTAATGGTTACTCATTAAATAATTATAACAAGCCTCATGAAGACTTATTCAAGACTCGCGTGTGCCCGTGAAATCGAAAAGTTCTTTCGATGGCAACAGATTAAATGTAATTATTATTTTTAATCTCCTTAATCCGGATTAGTTTGATATTTTCAACGGATGCATGAGATTGAAAAATGATTTTTATTAAAGAAATTGAAATTAGAATAATGTTTTTGAAACAATGTATAGTTAAAATATTGTTATTTTTATTGTTCTTAATCCGAATTAGTTTGATGTTTTAACGGATGCATGAGATTGAAAATTTATTTTTAATAAAGAAATTGAAAAATATTTTTGAAACAATGTTAAAAATATTGTTATTTTAGTTCTTCTTGTGAAACTATCCATGTCTAATTGGCATGTAATTTGACTTATTATTATTTTAACTAATGTTAACGACATTTTATTCTAATCGCCTTTGTGAGACAACTCCGAATATAATCTCCCATTGTTATGTTATTAAACAGAAAAGTGCAGATTGTAATTTAAATGTAATTAAAATAAATTAAAGACATTGTTTAGATAAAAAGCTGATAAACATTTTATAACATATTTGTAAAATTTACATAAAAATATTTATTTAAATCGTCCGCTTTGAAACCATAAAATAACAAGTGGTATGGGCAAAAGCATTTATCCTTCCACAAGTTCATTAACCTCACAAAGATTTAAATAAAGAACATAACATTTCTCTCGATTTATTTTTGGTCATGATTTTAAATTATTTCATGAATATATTAACAATAAATTCGGACAATATGTGGTTATAATTTTAACATTTGGAACTAGATGTAATAATTCTTATATAATTAAAATTATTAATACATTCTTACGTAATAGTCTATGTTTGTATAATGTTGATTTTAATTAATAATAACTCAGTGAGATTAGAATTCAGAAAATGATGAGTGTTTTTATTTACACCATATTTTATTAATACGTTCCTTGTCATAATCATGAGGTGCTATTAAATATTTTTATATTCATAAAAATATATAAATATCAGTTAAATACCCAGTAATGGACACAAGTCAAGAAACCAACCTATTGATCCAACGTTTCCCACTACATATCAATAGCAGAAAATTGCAATAAATCTACCTCGGGCAGATCGTCAACGTCAAATGACCACAAAGTATCGGTTTGTAATGACCAATAGCACTGTAACAGGCTGTTCCAGTGTGCTATTATGCGAGCGATGGTTGCTGCTACCGAATAGTAATTTCTATAATAATTACGTATTTTCATAGTGGTTGTAGTGACTTATTCCTCTCAAGGCCGGTGGGGTTCATTGTTGGACATTGTATTTATTGAGTGACAGTGTGTTGCACTCCTTTTATGTTAGAGCTGTAAAAAGGCTAAAGAGGTAATTTCAAGCTCACAAAAAGTCGAGAATCGTGTGGAATATTAGTATCTGATTTTATGGTAGTCACTACTAATCAAAATATACGGCTACAAACAAAAAATATGTAAGTGTCAATTTACACACTATGGCGCTATACTGTTAGCAAAAAACTAATGTCTCTCGATAATTTTTGTCATCGATCAATTCACGTTTATTTTGAAATTAGAACCTAAATATCAAAACTGATCCTTGATCTTCTCTAAACACGTTTGTAAATGCCAGTGTTGCCAGCTATTACGACAAATAACACTGTTCAAGTAAAACGCGCAAATAATACGCCAGATAATATGCTATTTAAAGCCGGTAATGGCGCCATGGCGGTATTAATTCTGCCCGTTATCAACATTAGGCGGTGAAGTTTTTTTCATAATTAATCTGGTTTGAGGCACGGGAACATTTATGGGCAATTTGTCATTACTTATTTTATTTGTCGTTATAATTACGTTCCAATATTAGGTATGTGGTTGTGTGGGCAATGTCGTTGGCTATGGAAATACTGGCCGTAAATTCAAAACGTTCAAAACCGTTTTAAAAAAAATAACATATTTAAATCTTTACGACCTCTTTAATTACTCAATAATAATTCCTTAGTCCGTGAACCGCGCTCAAGTTCAAGATTAATTTAGACTGATTAAAAAAATACATTAATCATACGTATTTTCTAATGGCAAACATTTGTAGAATAAACAAAAACAAGGGAGTATGACATGTTTGCGTCCCTGACTGAGTCATAACCATCACCGAGAATAGAATAAAAGACTCGACTCGAAGTGGCTCGGATGGCACTTGTAGTTTTAATATGGCATTTTATTATGACTCGACAAAATTAGTTCAAAATTAATAAGAAGAATTTTGAACGACTTTTTGACTACTCGTGTCTTGTAAATAAGGAATCTATTACTAATTAATCTAGTAGTAAAGATCACTTACTTATTTAGATTACTAATACTTTGATCATAATATGTCAAGTATCTTAGCAAGGGAGTAGGTAGAGTTCTTACAACCAACACTTAGAAAATGTTTTCATCCCACTAGCCGACCGAATCAACAACCAAAGTTCAATATACCTTGCCGCTTAGGCAAAAAGTTCTATGACACAACATAAGTCTACGTTTGAACTTATAAGGTAGAATTAAGTGTTTGGACACTCAAATATCAACCTTAATAACGTTGTATTTATTCCACAATCCAAATATAGCGATGATAGATTCTATAAAATATTTTTAATCTTCGCATACAATTACAAGGAAAATTGCTGTTAATAAAGTTACGAAGCCACTCAGAACCGGGCACAGCACTGAAATTGATATAAATGGTAAGGTAAAGAAATTAGTCCAAGCGGCCATAGGACAATGGTGATATCACAAAACACCGCCATAAAATTGGGTGAACCGTGGATTTAATTTCGCGCCATTTTTAGGTAACTACGACTGCCTTGATGGCGTTAGGGTACGACTGCAGTGCTGAGGTCCCGGGTTCGATTCTCGGGTTAGGGTAATATTGGGTTTTTCTACTCAGTATCAGCTTGGGTCTGGAATTTATGCTAGATATGACAGTGGGTTTAAAACTTTACCACATCATAAAACGGAATACGCGAAGCGAAAACTTAATGCATCAGTTGCGTCTCTGCCTGCCCCTTTGACTGTGTGTCCGTGTATTTTAGGTATATTTAAAGTATAGATATCAACTGCAAAGGTGGCTTTTTATCTAGATCTTTTTATAGTTTATTCAGATAATTCAAACCTCAATACAGTCACAAAATACCCCAAACAAAAAACACAATAAAGGTTCATCCAAAAAATATAACATTTTAAAACCATTAAAAAAAATAAAATTAACCCGACTCAATTCCAAACAGCAATATTAATTGCACCTATCAATTTCAAGAGGAATAAAAAAAACACTCATTCTTAAAGATTCGACGTGTAATTAAACAAAGACATGTTTTTATTTATTGCTAAAGAATCAATAACCAAGGGCGCGTTATGACACTAACAAATGAATTTTGTAAGTTTTTCTAACCTTACTCAAGTCGCGGGGGTTTTTTGTACCATTCATAGCTTTTTATGAGGCGAGAAATACTGAATAAGGGTAGTTATAAACAGTAGCTCCAGAATGTTCAGTTAATAATAAACCAGAGTTCAGCATCTTAAGACATTATTTTTGGATTAATATTTTTTAATACTTGCAATCTTATGTATTTGTAGGAATTACTTAATGATTTCTTAAGTTTACGCGAATGTTAGACTTTAAATTTAAACTATTTTTCGGATTTTAAGCGATGGCTTGTTATTTTGTATTTAATTTTGAATACTACAACTTACATTTCAAGGAATTACTTCCCTAGAATTACGAGTTGTTAATACAAAAACCCCTAGCTCAGTACAAATGGATTGTTAATGCATTTAAAGCCGCTACCGAAGCATAAAAGAGCCAGTAAACGAACTTATAGCTAAAAAATACTAGAATATTGTATCTCAGTTTGTTACTCCCAACGACACTCTCTTTTATTAAGTGTAAAAATATTGAGAGACAGCCCTAAAATAAGTATCTGTTTATTACTTCACATAATAAAAGTAAGTAAGTATTAATAAGTCTTATGTTCGACACAGGAACAGACTTTCACCCGTGGCACCTGTAATTACGGGTCTTTTCACTCCGCTTCGGCCTTAAAAAACCGATGAGCCATGTAATTTCTACACCATATATTATAAGTACTTATAAAAATAATAACACTTAATTATAGATAAGAATTTAATTCTACTCAAACAATAATATTTAATCATTGAGTGGGTTAAGCAAACGAAAGCTATTGTTACTCTTGAGTACCAGATATTCTTTTTTTAAACTTTCGCCCTGCACACGATGTCAAAACATATTTGACATCGTAAAGTAACAAGCAATTCATTACTGTCCGACCGACAATACAATACAATAAAAATCCATAGAGCACGCCGGTTCACAATACCGCACAATCACTTAAGTGTACGAACCAACACTTAATATCGATTTGAAACTTGTAAACCCATTGTACATTTATTGTTAGCTGCGCATTTGAGGGTTTCTTTATGTTATTTATTTTCAAAATTCGAACAAGTTCGAATAAATGTAATACCTGCCAGTATTTTTTATATTTTTTTACTTAGTATCGATAGGTATTGCAGGATTAGTGCTGGCTTGCATAGTTTCTAGAAAAAAGGTTTAACGTCGTCTGTCATTTATGGAGTGTAACAGATATCAATTTACCAGTTTACGCCATATTATTCTTGGCCCTTTCTACGAAGCCGAGTTTAGGAACTTGATACTTATATTTTTAAGTACAATGTTGCCAAGTAAGTTCAAGGAGAACGGCTTCGTATTACGTACGTGTTTTTCTGTCGTTTCTGAATTATCGTATTTGAATAAAAAATCGATAAAATGTTTTTCCGTTCATTAACTCGCTATATATGAGCACAGGTATCAATGCGCTGGGACTTTAAATGTCATATTTTTCATAATTATACTTGTTATAATGTAGATTAATTCATTTGACAAGTGGTATTGCCATAACTTTTGATTTATGTTTAAAATATTCTTCAAACTGGATTACGTAACATTTTCTTTCATTCCTACTGACTATCGCCTGTCAAAGTTAGCCTTTGCACAGCTTAACCATTTATTATGATAATGTCATGTCCAGTTCCTTGCTTTGCAAAATAATTATTACTATTGAGGTACAAGGCAATCCGATTAGTAATCATAATATTTCAGTTACAATGTTACTTGTAATTGCACATTTACTGTATATACCTAATCATACAATATACTTAATTAAAATTTAATTGGAAAGCATTTTTTATGGTAATTTTGAATATAATTATTTATATCTAGTAACTATTAGCCGAATGTCATTATTTAATGACTAAAAACACTAACAATTCCTTTGTATAAATATTTATTATGAAGTTGGTACATAGTGAAAATTTAAAAAAAGAATATCGTTATTCTATACAAACACCAATAACGTACTGGCAAATAAGAATAAAGTATTTTTAAAAATAGAACAAAAAAAAATATAGCTACTAAATTGTAAACTGCTTAATGCATCTGTTTACGCATGCAACGCGATTACAACGAGCGAACGTGGCACTGGCTAACCCTTCAAAAGTCGATGCAAATTTCTCGCATAAATAAATAATGTATGGGCCTCGTCGACACACAGATATCCGCGCACCGATAACTCGACTTAGACAAAGATGGATGGTTAAATAAGATTTGTTGACACCTTGGCGAGATAAAAATTTTAATAAATCATGTGTCGCCAACGGTTTTATTTATATCTAATTGCTGTGTAGGGTTGATACAGCTTTTATGTACGACCGAATATGAATGTTTTTTCGGTAGCATCTCTTTCATGCAATACATTTTTTGTTCTCAGCTTTGCATATTTAATTTATAATTTATTCAAGCTCACAATGTGGCATTGGTTATTCTTTACAACACGTCATGAGTAATGTTATGATACTTTATTGAAATTTTAGTGGTTTTTAGATTTTTTCTGTAACCTTTGTGTTACTCTCATTTTAAGTTTACATAACAGATAAATTGTCATGAATGAAATTGAACCTAAAATTTAGTTAATTAAGGTTTTATTTCCTAACAATATTTAACAAAATAGAAAACGCACATACATGTCATTAGGACATAGACACCACGAGTCGCCTCGGTCATCATTAAAATTGCTGGAAAATAATAAAATTTCTATACGAACTATAATTGCTTGACACTGCACGTCCAATAAAAATATTCTATTTAACTACATGCTGATAAAATCTATAGATAAATAAATTTATCGTGGCAGGATATATTTATATCCGCCCGGATAGCGACCATACACAAGGTTTTAAAACCCGCCATAGTGGCAAACGTGTGTCGCGTTTTGGCATCACCCTGTGTATATCCAGTTCCATAATAATTATTGACTACCGAGGTGATCATCTCTCGTCAGTCGACGTTCTATTGGACCCCACTCCACTTACCATCAGGAGCTGTGGGGTCACTTTGACGTGCCAGTATGGAAAAAACTCAAGCCAGTGTCTTTTATAGAAATAGTCGTAATTACTGGCCACTGGTCTGAAACAGCACATAAGGTGCAAAACTAACTTGTATAATTAAAAAACATTAGAATACAGCGTGAATTCAAAATCACATGATTTTATTAAAGTTAATAATACTAAGAGACGTATACACTTGTATTAATAAAAATATTTTTTACTATGCTAGCTACTTGCCATCAGGAGCTGTGGCGTTACTTTGCCGTTCCGACATTAAAAAAAAACACAAATCAGTATCTTTAATAGAAACAGTCGTAATTACTGGCCACTGGCCTGAAACAGCACATTAAGTGCAAAACTAACTTGTATAAATGCAATAAAATAAATTGTATAAAAATTGATTACCTCTGCACCACCCTAAGGTTGACTAGTAGAGAATGCCTATGGAATTAAGTCCGTCTGTATACTTTTGTAAATAAAGTGCTCAATAAATAAATAAATAAATTCATCAGAAGACAGCGTAAATTCAAAATCACATGATTTTATTACAGTTAATAAAACTAAGGGACGTATATACTTGTATTAATAAAAATATTTTTTACTATGCTATACATAATATCAATATACAGTATTAAAGATTTTATAGTATAAATCCTGTTTATTTCTATAGTCTGATGATTCCACACAATAAGTATTTATTTTAATACATTTTCCTGTTTTTAACGCTACAATTGACACGTCTATTTACGTCAAATCAATATTTATTGATACAATAATCGTATTTGGTAAATGTAATAATGTGATTTAATTCTTTGACAGCTGTCCTGATGACAAAATTACTTTAGCGAGGTGTTAATTCGCGATATTTCCAAATACGTCGAGATTTCACAGAAAATATAATTTTATATACATTATCATTTAAGGAATAGGTTATTTAGAATACGTTATAACGTGAAATAGTAGCAATAACCATAACTTAGGTTCAAGGTAACTATGAAGTAGTAGGTAGAGGTAAAACTACTAAAATATTGTAACAAGCTTGTTCAAGATCGTAGCAACCGCCGGATTAGACGTATCAATGATTTAGGGCCCTAAAGCTTAAGGGCGTCTCTTAGCTCATACGTACGTTAAAATTAAACAAGCGCCCAATAATTCGCACTGCTCTAAAGGGCCCCAACAAATGTTGATATAGAAAAAGAAAGAAATTTATTTTGCCGCAACGACAAGATACATACATATAACAAACAAAAGACAAAAAACACTTATAACTATATTTGTCACAAAGAAGCTACTCAGCAATATTCTGACAGTGAAGCCAGCGCTGGTCTTTTGCTAAGCCGTTTGTTAGTTTGATGATATAAGGCCCTTCTATAATGATGAGTCTAGCTGTCAAATAAGTATCAAGAACAATTTTAACCCACTACGCCTGGGGGATGAACTACGTATCAAATAGCGGAACCTCGATCCTCCCCACCCTATGAGAAACACATAACCCCCTTTTCTGTAGTTAGAAATAAAAATTGTTGTGATTCATTTGGAAGTCAAAAAAACCTACTTCGCCTCTCGTATGCTGAAATTAAACTTTTCATTTACCAATCCAGGGATCGAACTTACGACCGGTTTACAGCCTAAATGCCAGTAGACCAATAAGGGGATAATTAATTATCGAACACAAAAGCATTACACGAGGCGCCATTTTGCTTCTGATATACCGCTAACAAGTTCTGATCAGCACTTAACATTACACGATTCGTAGTTAATAATTTAATGGCTATCATATACTGGAATGAACTTAGATTACGAGCTAGATTAGTAACGATAGCGTGGAAAAAACGTTATTGGAAACCGTTATAACTATAAATAGCTAGTTAAAAACGTATAACATAATTCGTAATATTGGCATTTGATGCGACAATTTGCTAACGTGATTATTATTCATATACTATATTTATGAAATACTGAGGATAACTGGGTAAAATGCTCTGTAAAATAAAAAAAGGTTTAAAAAGAAAAATACAAGTGAATCTAGTTCGTAATTAATGTTTTTTTTTTATTTGTTACAGATAGAACGTCTTCAAAGCATGTGGAATGGACAATAGTATACAAAAAGGTAAAATCACAAATATTTTATAAAAACCATAATATAGTAAACTTATAACGATAAGTTTGCATGGAGCGAAAATCGGTCTATTGTGGTCTCTCCTTTATGTAAAAAAAAAAACTATGAACTTGTGAAGAATTAATTTAATATATTTAATAATCTTCGTACATTGTGTTTGACTGTAAAGAAATAGCTAGACATAATGCATAATTTTGCCAAGTTCGTCTTAACAGCCATAGCTTAGTTGTACCGACTGAACGTCAATGGTCGAGAGTTCAAATCCCGTACTCACGATGCGGGCCTTTATCGAAGCTACGTTTGCTCATAACTTGGATTCGTAGTCAACATAAGGCCTAAAGCGATTTGGTCCCTATACGGTCGCGATTTGGACCCGTGTCTTTATCGTATTACCAACGGGACTCTACATTTTTGATTTTAGAATACTTAAATTAACGTATTTTTTTTATATTTAAATATTTTTTTAGAAAAATATATTTTTCTGCTTTGTGTATTTTTTAAATGACAAATTAAAGAAATTAAATAGAATGTTTAAGGTTTTTAATTTCGGATAGAGTTTGTGTTCAAAATTTATAGCGCACAAAAAAAATATTAACTTAAAAAGGTTTTATTAACTATTTATAATTTTATGAAGCATAATTTATGACGGATATAGAACACTTTTTCACCATAAAAATGTATAAAATAATCATTATGCGAATTCTTCAGCTTTTATATAACTCTATATTGAGATTATGACGTCAATGGCATTTAAATAGAATTTTATATTTAAATGGAAATAGTTTATCGTCCATTTTATGACACCAGTTAATGTATGACGTTTTAAATTAATATCCTAGTTCTGATCATGTATTTAGATAAGTAAAGATTAAATTTTAAACTTTTCAATTTTTTTTTCCTAATTTTTTTTTTAAATTTAAACCGGACTACACTAATACATAAAGTTATAAAATTTTATATTGGTCATTATGTGTGCTCTTTAGGATAATTAATCAATATATTATACGAATTGACAAGTAAAAACCCTTTAACACAACGTAAAAAACATAAATGTCATAGCGAAGTTTTCATACTAAATAGGACTTAATAGGGGCAAGACAATACTAAGCTCGGGAATACGAATCCATCACACTTGACTAAATTGATCAACATATAGGTATATTAGTACCATTGACGTATATTCTATAGACACGAACGTCCATATAAACTATTTTTTCAGTCTGAACTAAAATGGCAACCAAAACGTCACAGTTATAACCTATTTATTCACTTGAACAAATAATTATACTTATTTGACTAATATTTTTTGTCACATCCAAATTTACACTTAGACTCGAATTCTTATATTATGAGCGTCACTTCGTGCATAACCACACGTTGTATATGTTGTAATCATACTAAAGTCAGATGTACGGATTGCAGTACAGTTGAGTCGAACACAGTGAGTGTACGGAACGCCACACCTAGTGCGTACTGTATATCGCACTCTACATAAAATAATGACCTATTTCAAAATTATTTATTTGTGGTAGTCGTCAGAAAAGGAATTTTTGTTTGCTGCCTATTTTTTTTAAAGTTGCTATAAAATTGAGCTTATTAAAGATAGGTAAAAAATCAAACTTATAGCATGAAAAAAAGGGAAAAACTAAAAGATCGCAAACAGAAATTGGTTGTTTGACGACTCCCACAAATTGGCAGTTTTAGGATGGGTTATTATTTAACTAAGAGTGCGATATATAGAAATAGTTGGTACATAATACTTCAGAGATCAATGCTCAAAATGAACTGTTACATATTAATATTAACGTAATCGTCAAAAATAGTCTGGTGAAAGCGCGTGATAAACGGATTGATTGATGATATAAACACGTCTTATCAGCTGATACGTTATCAGAACATTTCTCTGTGACGTCACTGGCTTTAGTTATTCCGTCACGTGACTTCATTGTCATTGTACGTATTGGAAATGTTTGTTTACTTTTGAAACGTCGGTGAAGTCTTAATGCATGATATTACAGTTTATTTTTACCTAATGGTTAACATATATTATGTAGATGTATAGCCAAAAAGACAACACGAGAAAAGAACCTAGTAACAGTAATTGTGATCAAATTATAATTAATTATATATAATGATATCAGCCCTGTATTATATACTTGCCCACTGCTGAGCACGGGCCTCCTCTACTACTGAGAGGGATTAGGCCTTAGTCCACCACGCTGGCATAGTGCGGATTGGTAGACTTCACAAACCTTCGAAATTCCTGTAGAGGAACTTCTCAGATGTGCAGGTTTCCTCACGATGTTTTCCTTCACCGTTAAAGCGAACGATAAACTCACAAAGAATGCACACATGATTTTAGAAAAGTCAGAGATGTGTGTCCTTGGGATTTGAAGCTGCGAACATTCGTCTTAGCAGTCCGTTCCACACCCAACTAGACTATCGCCGCTTTAAATTATTGCGGACCCAAAATAGAAAGTAATATTAAATAATAACACAAATGATAGAGCGTACTATTCGTCCGTTAATATAATGTTTCACCTATTAAATGTCTTGCAAGTTGAACCCCAACCCTTCCTCGACATACGGTGTCTTCAAAGCCCCGACTTTCACATCCTTCCTGTTTTAAATGTATTCATAACGCGGCAAAAAATGCTTAATGCGTATCATTTGACGGGCTCTAGACAAAAGGCCCACTATCTATTGTGGGGTTAAAAGGATTTTTTGTAGTACATCGAAATTGGATCGAGATGCAAGCGATAGTTTATGCTTGAAAGCTTTTTGTGATACTTTCGGTTTTGGACCATTGTTCATTTCACAAAGGATGTCAAAGGACAAATTAATAAGCTCCAAACGATTATTTATGTTCAATGTTTGGGCTTTCATTTAGGATGTGTGTAATGCCGGATACATAGCTTTGTTTGAATTAAACAAATGCTACACCGCGTGTAATTGACTAGCTGTAATAAGAGGTAATGTAAATCCAGTTTCAAACGCCTAGTAAATACAGTTCAATAATAAACAACAATCACCGATGTGGAAGGTTTCAAATTATGTATAAGCATTTGATTCTAGTACTAATTGTGAAATGATTGAGGAAGTTAATTTAATTCAAAGTTATTAAGGTAAGGAAATATAAAATTATATTTTGCTGTTGTGGTATTACTTGAATTAAATTGCAGAGTTTACGATAGTTTTAATTGCAACTGACAGAAAGTGCGTATCGTTAGCTAAAAATACTTGAGAATAGTCAACAAAACATCTTACAAACCGCGTTTACAATGTCGCCATTGTCATCCGCTCCCTTATCTCACAATAGACTACCGTGTATTAAATCACAGATACTAAAGCTACTTTGAATAAAGAATCCCATTGTGAATATTATAAATATTATGCTAATGCGATAAAGGAATTTTTTGACTCCGGGCTATAAACGGCCAGGTGTCGCGCCGAAAGGGTTAAGACGTTGCCCCCCTATTTGAATGCGACCATTTATTAAGATTTAACCCTTTTGTTTAGCATCTCATTCCCATAGATGTGCACGCATGGTTAGTAATTTATGTGAGAAGTTTACTGATATATTTTTAATATTCGAATGCGTTTACGGTTGTCGTTGTTCCTATGGGCTAAGGCGCTCATATCATAAATCCTTGGATTATTGTTTAGGACATCGATACGGTGTTACCAATTAATTTTATGACTATGAATTCTATTATGTGGATTTAAAAGTTCGTTTTGCAATACATATTTAAATAATTATATGGAAACTAGAATGATTACGTACTCGTATTTAATTTCTCTGTCATAAACATACTTAAGTAATTATTACAATAACATAATAGCTGATAAATGGTGAGAAGAAATGTAACATTACATTTCTAGACTCCATTCTTAATAATTGCTTACGATAAAAAGTATAACATTGATTACTGTGAGATATAATTGCATATTGTCAGGCTTATTACACCAATGGGCAATAATTAAAGGAATCTAATCGTGGCTTGAAACGTAGAGTAATGAAGAACTCCTGCGCAGTCATGTAAAAGTTTTGGCAATAATGTTTATCGACGAAAATGGATACTCAATATTAATATTGAAACAATAAACTGTTATTATTACTACATCGATAATATTGTTTTTATATACCTTCTAGTAAATGTTATTTTTGTCCCGGCATAAAATAAAAACCACACAGTCTCCGGGCCAATGGCCGTTGTAAATGTGATTAAATGTTAATAAATTACAAATGTAAGCTATTATTTAACAAGGGCAGTCCAGCGGCAAAAAGTTAAGAACATAATACATTTTAATTCAGCACATTACGGGGAATCGTGGACGTCGCATCGACGCGTCAACTTTAATTACTTACATCTGCCATTTTGTCACATACGGGTATCATGGCGGAGTGGAGCCTTGAACAAAATGGTTCCACAATTTTTATCGCAATATGGATTGGATTTCAATAAGTATGCTGTTTGAATGATCATTTTATACACGTATGAGTGGTAAAGATTATGATAAATAAAGTAAGTGGAAATCGTAAAAGTAAAAATGGTTGCCCGTTTTATTCGCCGGCAATTATTATAACTAGAACTATATATATTTTGTGTAAGAGAGTTGTGAAGAGTATCTAAAAACATCTAAACTAAAAATTATTTAATGCTGTTTCGTACTCAAAGAATCAGTCTATTTTAATACAGATCTTTAGGTACAACGATATCTTAAAATAAAATTAGTATGTTTAGGTGAACTATACATACGTACTTATTGTAATCATGGAGTGGTTTGTCTCTATTATTTATTATTTTCCACAAGCCTCTAATAAAGACACGCGTCCATTAGAAAATAAATTATTTTCCAAAGACAAGCTACGCTCACAGCTTATTATCACGGACTATGTCGCATGTAATATTAAGTATACCATAAATATTTATTTTGTTTTTAGAGCGTCAAGCGGTGGATCGGTAATTGGCCGTCGTTTACAACATACAATTTCTATACAACAATTATGTAATTATCGTCAATAAAAAAAAATTACTTGACTGGGACGCGGTCGCGACAATTTTGCACTTTATCCCTTCTTTAGAAACATTCGGCCTTTAACAACCTTTTTGTTTCATTTCATGCCATTAAAATTCATGCGAATAAAATTTAATGTTTATTTATTTTATATATTTTCATAATAAGTATTTGTTTGTCTTAACATCAATTAATTTTGTAACAGGAAAATGTGTTGTTATATTGTCTGTGGAATTCTAAATTTAAAATTTATTTGTTTCTATTGTGTATATTATTAATTTTATCGGATTTAAAAACATAATGTTGAATAGTTTTAATTCTATTTGTCATGTTATTGTGGTTTATTATTAATTACAATATTTATTTATTTTATACCATTATTAATAACAACGTTCATCAAGAGATAAAACGCGGAAAATCTGAGTTAAATTCCAAACATTCATTCGTTCGGTTAATCCCGTGCATTCGATATTTAAAAAAGGTTACGTTCTTTTACGTGTACACAAAAGTCGTATGTTAATAGCAAGTCACACAGATGGCGGACACAGCTGTTCTGTACTATTCTTATGCAAATGTAATTCGATGTACTAGTCGCGCATAGATCTATATGTGAATATGCGTATAGTGTAAAATGATTTTCGCGCCGCACGTTAACTGATAAAACTGCACGTGTAAAAATATTTGTGACATATCAGGCTGTAAGTTCGTTGACCATTGATTGTTATAATTTTTAAATTTGCCTTGATTGCTCATGATTGCGATCTGCTGGGTTAGGTCCAATTTCCTTGGTTGGGTAAGTCGACGTAATTATTTCTGCAAATTACTTTTTTATTATCTTTAGTAATTTAAATTGTGATTAGGTGGGTACGTTTTGGTTTAAAAATATTATTTTAAAGATGATTATGTTTTAATACTCCTAAATGTTATATTATTAACTGGACATCACGGTTTTCATATAATATTTTCCTTTACCGAACAGATGTCGTGACTAAACATATATACAGAAAGTAACCACAATTATAATTCAGTCACAGGCGCCATTTTAAAATCCAACATGGCCGCCATTAATTAAAACAACGAAAACAACTATTTGCCGCGCTGAAAAAGTTATTACGAACAAAAAAATGATTAGACATTAAAATTAAAATGACGTAATGTGCCAAGCAGTTAAACGGTTAAGTTTAACAAACACTTGTGTGGAACACCAAGTTTTATGGCGGCCATAAATTATTTACGAGTGTTCGCGATTATTATGGTAACGTACCGTCTTCAGCAAACGCGATGATAATTACAAAAATGTTAGTAAAATGATATTGTAGCCAGTGTAACTGGACATAATAAGACTTAACATCTCATGTCTCAGGATGGCGAGCGCAGTGGAATACCGAACAATACTTTGTAATTCAAGGTGTTGGATGGGTTACTGGTTATGGGCGGTCGCATCGCTTACCATAAGGCGAACGGCAAGCTCGTCTCGTCATTCAAAGCAATAAAAAAAATAGGGACCCGCGTTAGGCGTTCGGTGCTTCGTTGCCTAAATTTATTTATTGCCTTATAACAATTGTTTTTAAAAGGGCTTTGTTCAAGCAAATTTTAACCGCCATTTAATCTGAGACATTGCTGGATGCACTCTTTTACTTATTATTCATTTCGATGTTTGATTTTTTTATTTGGTCGCCCTATATTCGACTATTACCGTATTCTCAGATATGAAACAGGCCACTACTGAAACTATTCCCTTAATTTATTTATTTAGTTTGGGGACCCCTGACAATAATTGAAATGCTTAAACTCAGATATGCCAATTACTGTTTATGTACTTCGTAATGTTATTATTTCTGTGTTCTTTTTGTTGCAATAAAGTTAAAGTTAAATTTAAGCCTTGTATCAGTTGAAAAAGTTAACAAGAAATATACGTATCTGATGTTATGAAAATATAATATGGTAGTAGAAATACGCCTATGTATGTTTTTATATGATAATTTCAATTTTACGCTGCATCGTCCGCTTGTGACTAATATCTTGTATTACATCTTGAATATAGTTAATATCGTTTTTCAATGAATTAACAGTTTTTTTTTTTTGAAAATTGAATGTGTATAAGTCTCTATCGATCACTTCATTGAACAGCTCTATGGTCTTGATTCAGTGTCTATGCAACGTGGAAGCGGTAAATCAAAAACGATGCTGTTTACGTATGCTAAAATTTCGTTCACATGTGATGCTGCGAGGTCGTCGACCCGGCGTAATTCGTACGCTCGTACGCGACCGAGCTCATTTGTTATTTTAACAACACATAGTACGTTATTGGCAACTTGCATGTTTTTGGGTTCGAAGTTTAAAATTAACTTTTGTTTTATTTTTAATTTTCAGCCTGTTTATGGCATTGGGCTAAATGTTATTTTGATTCAAATTAAGAACACTACCATAGATATTTTTTTTAATCTTTATTGTTTGCTTTTGAAATAAACTTTGACTGATAAGTTTCACTGCGTATTAGCAGTCAATTAGTTTTTATTTAAATTAAAAATTATCTGTCATTTCATCTATTGGCTCTACGGATGTAAGACCAAACAATGCGTAGATTTTCGAAAATAGCGGTTTTCCCACATGGAAACTGACCTCATCAGCACATGCGATAACAAGGAAAACTAAATTTTTGCTTTACACATCCATTTATCACTATATTATTATTTGCTCTGCAGACGTTCAAACAGTGTTTAGCGGTAGTGTAAATAAAATAGAAACTTTTTCGACAATAATAAAATTGTTAGCGCGTTTCGCGCTTGACATCATTGGTAGTTAATTTAAAAAATAAAAACAAGTTTGTTCGTCACGGCCCGTGTTGAGTGAAGTGAGGTTTCGATTCGTGTCGTTTGTGCTCTATATGGTAAGGTTTTTGCTTATATAACTTTAATAGACAAACCTGTGTGAAGTTTGAATTTACACTTAGTCACACATTGGAAAATGATGCCAATGAAAATATTAAGTAACCACACTAATTTCATCATTGAACGACTGGTGGTAAGTTCTAACAATGCTCAAAGACGAGACCCAATGATAACCTTTAACAATTTAATGTTACCTTATGGTAAATAATTACAATTGTCCTTCGACCTTAACCTTAATTTCTGTTAGTACATAAGCTATTTAAATTCGATGTTATGTGATTAAATTCTAATCATTGTTTTTATCTCGGCCGTGGCCTCACACAAGTCGACTTTTGTTGCAAGGTACCTGTGACGTCATATGCCGTCAAATGACGTCATATGTCAGAAGTCATTGTCAAACCTAGAAAAGGTCAAACATGACGCGATAGATAAGAATTGTAATGAGATTTACTGCATACTTTATTACTAAACATTACCAATTTAGACGCTTACAAATAAATTTAATACGCATTTTTGTCAACCCTGCCCACAGCATCTATCTAGACGATTGTTTTTAGTATTAATACCCCCAATTGCTTTCCCCGCTGTAACACGACTAAATTGGCGCAAGTAGTCGCTAATCGCACTCATTACGCCGCGCAAGTACATGTGTTCTGTCGCGTTAACTCGTCATACGCTGGTATCATTTAATTTGGTTGCTTCCTCAATAAAATTTTATAGGCGATAATTAAGGGACTGTTGGGACCACACACCCGTGCGCGACACGGATAGTCTCTTTCATTTTGTACACCTATCTCGCTCTAGCGCGCGAAGCGAGCGTATATCCATCCTTATCAGATTAGAATGCTCGTTTGTTTATCGCAATACTTATCTTGCCAGCACTAAATTCACCTTCTATCACGACTCGGTCATCGTGCTACGAGATTTGTGCTGTGTAAAGATTAAAAAAACTAGCCTCATGCGATGGAGGCTTGCACCGGACCGACCTGTCGATAAAATCTACATAAATTGTCATTATTACGTTAATTTATCGAAATTGCGCATATTTATGAAGAATTATCAACCTTATTGTAGAAATTGTAGTAATCTTTTATATTGCTATGCTATTTTTGTTTAAATTTATGCTACAATAAATTTGCTACGTAGTTTTGTTGATAAATAAATTAGTATACATATCGAATTTAAATTAGCGCTGTTGGCATTTCAAAAGTATAAGTGTGACTATTTTATGTGCTATAATTTATTAAAGGATTCGCATCATAGACTTAGTACAATAAAACAACAAAAATATCATAATATGTTGTTCTTATGTAATGTTATCAACTGAATATTAAATTACACGTAACATAATTGATGTTTAATTCCTACATTGTAACGATGGTGGTATTTCAAAATATAGTTCCATATTCAAAACAATTACCTATATGCCCGACAATAGTTTTCGCGCCAAAATGGCCACCCTAATTTTAAAATACGAATGAATTAAAAAACATCTCGATTCAATTACGTCAAAGTTTTAATTAACGGTCCGAGTCGATTATTAAGTTAATTGGCGATTGCTATCGTGTGACCGAATGTTTTTCAATTTTTAATTTATAAATGCGGTCAACTTTGCCGTCAGTTGCAGGCGAGCGGTTTAACCCGGTAATGTGTTGTACATCTTATTATAATATGTAGACTGCTTCATTTACTTAATATTACACATACACTCACGCATTTTATCCCCGAAGGGGTAGACAGAGACGCAACTGGTGCATGCACTATCCGCCGTGTGTTTTCCGTCCCAAGACATGATAGGCACGTATCGGGCACAAATTCCAGACTCCGAGCTGATATATTATTATTACTAATCGTACAAAATAATTAAGTAAATCATAATCAATTGCACGATAGTACAATCCATAATTTTTGGCATAAACTTCTATTAATAATATTTTTTGATTGTTATTCCAAAATTTATAATTGAAACTAAGTCGAAATGAATTCTTTATAGCTTTATAATAAGGATATAATATGATGTCATACACTCATAAAAACACAATACAATTACATAAAATTATGGTGTTGTGTACCCAAGATAAATACGGTAGTCAGCAAAAAGCATTGTGTAAAAAATAATAGGTCTAGATTGAATGTAACTCGATTAAATATCTGTAAAAAATATAAGATTTTAAAATTACTTCAAGCGGAAATTAATAAGCGAAGTGTGAAACAATTTTATTTTCAAAAACATATTATTTAAAATAAGAAAAGAACATTGTTTTAACAAAGTTTAGTGTGATATGAAAAATAATTATTATAGTTATTGCCTATACTTTTTATAATGAGAATATAATTAAAATTTGCATTATTAAAACGCGAACAATTACATTTTTAGAATGTACTTACATTTTCAATATTTATTATGTTTATAATATTTTAGCGTACGGATTTTTAATTTATTTAATCCTTAACGCATCACTTGAAGGGTTGGTGAAATCGCCGCTCCGGTCACGTGACACAACCCTCTCGATCCATCACGGCAGGCGGGGCCACCGCGCCCCCGCTTTACGCCGCCATCTTGAAATACCATAATTATTTTTTTCTCACTGGCCAGTACGCGATTTATGGTTTTGAGTCGACATCCGTGGTTTAATCTGTGGTAAAATATTAAATATATTGAAAGGGCGTCATATTTTTTTAAGTTTTGATGAAATTATACCTGCCAGTAGATTTTCTGATTGTATTATAATTAAATAAATATTTCATTGTAAATTCACATAAAAGTAATAACGCTATGTCTTCTATTTCAAATTTTCTATTGCCATACGCACAAGAGCCATTAAAATGTGTTTATCGTCAATAAATCGTAAACATTTATCGGAAACTTTGAATTTCACCGATGTCTCAATAATAATAGTTTATAGTTTATTTATCAATTATTTCTAGGAAACAAATAAGGAACATAGATGTTTGTTTCATTTCCTAGAAACAATACGAAGGTACCATAGTTCACTGGCGTTAAGCCCTTAAATTCCACGAATTTCGAGATGGCAATCAACGTATCTGATTATTAAGTGGACTACTTTGGCCAGCGCTGTCGGCTTTCCAAAGGCAACTTTTCGTTTTTTTCCCTCGCTCGGTGTTATTTTTCACGATAGCGCGATAACGGAGCGGGAACGCGAGCGTATCGCGCCGCGGCATCACCACTTTGTTACTTAGTAAAGCCAACATTTTTGTACTCCAAGGATAAGTCGGGTTCATGACTTATCTGCGATTAACAAACTAGTCAGTACTCGCCTTAATTATGTTAAAGGCTATAGCAACAATAATACATTTGTTAACACATACTTTTACTGGTGATAGATCTGTCATATGTCAGAGTCGGCCTGGGTAGGTACCACCGCAATGTCTATTTCTGCCGCCAAGCAGCAGTGTGTAGTCACTGTTGTGTTCCGGTTTTGAAGGACATTGTAGCCAGTGTAACTTCTTGACATAATGAGATTTAACATCTCATGTTTCGGGATGGTGAGCGCGGTGGAATACCAAACAATACTTTGTAATTCAAGGTGTTAAATGGTGTTTCTATTGTTTATCGGCGTTCGCATCGCTTACCGTCAGGCGAACGGCTCGTCGCATCATTCAAATAAATAAAAAAAAATAAAAAATACTTTTGAAACCTCTGCTAAAGCAGATGTGTGGAAAACCTTCTCATCCAAACTTGCCCATCGTATTAATAACATAAGTTAATCACAAGTCAACGACACTTCCCAATATATTTACATATATATGACGTTTGTACAAAGTGTTAATACATAATAAATAACGCGAATTATACGAACGATTTGCAAATATCGTTGTATTCGCACCGGCAGTCTAATTGAAAATCATCCATTAGTGAGTCCAAAACGAGTAGTTGCGTCAAACTGACGCGTGTGTGACTAACTGGTTATCTTCAGACTTGCAGTCGGACTAGAATGTACACCTGAAATCTGTAAGCGAATATTCTGAACTATAAGACAATTTTAATTGTAATTTATAATTAATTTAAATGTCACTTCTATATTTTTAGCTAGCTATGTGTGACATTTCAAAAAGTGAATTTTAACAAGACTATGTCAGACATGCTTATTAGATTTGATTGTCCGTAAATGCACAAACCTGAATGTTACATGAAATGCAAATAATATACAACTCCACCATAACAAATTGTAAGTCGCGTGCTTCGCAAAGTTTAACAAACAAATAAATATATTTTCTACACCACATGTGAAACAAATTAATGTAATATACCGACTTATTAATTACACCCAACACATGTACGTGTATTTAGTTTTAATTGTTAAAACATGGACCGCGTTGTCATTCTGCCGCTTCTCGGGTAATGTATTATAATGGCGTTTATAATTTAATGTTTTGTCATTCTCAAAGTATCAACGACGAATATAAATCTATTGTTTATATTCTCATAGAATTTAATATGGCGGTTTGTGTATTTATGTTTAAAATTGGCATATTAATTTTCTTTTATATCGTTTTTGTTAAGCATTGTTATTAGTTAGGGATATGACAATTTAAATGTTTCCTTTCATAAATATTAGAAATTGTACCGCCATATTAAAACTTAAATAAAAAAATCATCCAATAACAATATTTTTTGCGCCAGCATGCCATTTGAATGACTATTTTCGTCCAATATAATTACTCAAAGATACGTTACAAATAAAAAACAAATGCTAAATGTCAAAAATGAGTCATGCGGGGCTTAATCAAAAACACAGTTTCTTTTTATTTGACATAAAAGCTATACCAAACAAACGGTTTTAAATTATTTTTTGTTATATTCATAATAGAATGGTTATTATTGGCGTGACCACTTTGAAAGTGGTATAATTTAAGCCCGTTTAAATTATATCTGACATTTCGCAAGACATTGACAACTGGTTTAAATTTTTATATGTTTGACTCTTATACTTTTTTCACGATTTTGCAATATTTATTTAATATTGTATTTAATTTTGTATAAAACCGTGACCTACACGGACTATTAAAAAGACTAGTATAAGTGTGTAAAACAATGGCTTTGTGAATGATTCTGAAACGCAATCCAAAACGTTTCATAAATACACTAGCTTTTGCTCGCGGTTTCGCACGCGTGAAGGAGTTTTCCGGGATAAAATCCTACCATATATTTACCCGGGATAGAAAGTAGCCTATAACCTTCCCAGGGTTTGAAACTATCTCCACACCTAATGTCATAAAAATCCGTGCTGTAGATTTTGAGAGAATCGATCACATGCAGACAGACAGAAAAGGGACTTTGTTTTATAATATTAATAGACAAAAAGCATCTATTGTTTTTTCTTGTATGCAGTGTTATCAGCCCATGCCATTTACCGAAACATTCAACCATAAGTATAGTTACACCTCATAGATATAAACGACGGACAGCCACATGTCTCACTTAATCCGCGAATAGTTAGTCAAACGTGCACCAGCATTCAATTTTCCCCCTGTGATCCATGACCCGATAGACGGCGAGTCATTTACCATGTCCGGGCAAGTAAACTTTAAATGCCAAAAACGTAATCAGACACCAAACAAATCTTTACGAAAATAAAGTGCAACTTTAATCAAGATATTGCAGAAAAAGAAATCATCTTTATTACCTCCGTAAAACATCTCAAATGTCATGATTTTATTACTTAATCTCGGACATTTTTTTTTTTTGATTATCGATTTGCATGCTTCAAATTATATTGTATTGGATATCTCGAATGCTGGCGCGTTTTTATCCTTTCCCATTATGGGCTTGTTGCTTCTCTATTGCTCATAAATGTTGTTTATCTGATATTATATTATCAGCCCTGTATTATATACTGTCCCACTGTTGGGCACGGGCCTCTTCTACTACTGAGAGGGATTAGGCCTTAGTCCACCACGCTTGCCTAGTGCGGATTGGTAGACTTCACACACCCTCGAAAACTCCTGTAGAGAATTTTTCAGGCATGCAGGTTCCTCGCAATGTTTTCCTTCACCGTTAAAGCAAGCGATAAGTCACAAAGAATACACACATATTTCTTTGTGAAATTTCTTGATATTCTTTATTGGATATTAATAACTTTATTACATGGATCACATTCCTATGTGATGTCATTTAGTTAGATTACTTTTTGTGTTGCCAACTAAAAAGAATTCATATTGATACTCGTTAAATTATGCATTTAATTATATATGATACATTGTATGTAAGTTCTTTGAGATCAAGATATTAGTTATTAAATACCATTCGAGCATGCCTTATACTTCCTGCACACTTATCTATCTATTCATGCATTCCTGGTTAGTCAATGTGCTTTTGTGTTGCTAAATTTAATTATGTAAGTAATTTCATTGTATACGTAATCTTTAAGTAAGATATGTTAATGAATTGAAATGAAAGGCAACTATGAGGAAAAATTGGATATTCATTTGTTTGATTGAATATACGTTCGTCGGAAATTAACACCGTTTTGCTATATGTGCGTCAAAATATACCATTCGTATTTCATGTAAGACTTATATCAATGAAATATATGAAATAAATGGTGGTAGGATATATTTTATATCCGCCCGGATAGCGATCACCGTACACAATGTGTTAAAAGACTTAAAACCCTCCATTATAGTGGCCCACGTGTGTTGCGTTCCGGGATCAGCCTGTGTATATCCGGTTCCAACAAGCCGGCATAATTGTGTCTACTGACATTCTTTTGGTCCCCACTCCACTTACCATGGGGTGAAGGAAAGTAAATTTGCGTTACTCGTAAAAAATCTAAACTATCTAAATTTAAAATAATAAAGTGTGTGGTTAAAGGCAAACCAAAAAGGTTTCTAATGTCATACGAAGATGCTCGCAACGAAATCGTGTCGATTAACAAAAATTCTTGCGTTCCAGATATCGATGTGTCGGAAACACGAGAAGATGAAAAAACTACAAAAAAAACACAACCGACCGGCCAACCTGTTGCGGGAGACATTTGGTGAGCGCTCAAATTTATTCTTTACCCCTTTTTTGTTCCACTTTTAAGTAAAAAAATGTAAATAATACGCTTTGAGAACTTCGAGATGCGAGTGGTTTAAAGTTTAGGGCACAATGAGTGTAGTTCGGATTTTTAATAACAAAGGCATCGATTCGATTTCTTTTATAACCTAGTTTGTGACAGTTGTCCTCCCTTCATATGAGTGTAGTTCGGATTTTAGGGACAAAGGCATCGATTCTTTTATAACCTAGTTTTGTGACGTCCTCTCTTCATAACCGCCTTTGTTTCCAATGACTCATTATGACTAAATCTTATTGTATCATTGCAAAGTGGGTCGCGTGAGTGCAGCGTACAGAACTAGCAATATTTTTTCCTATGACTCATTTAATACAATATGGAGGAAAATGTCTATGTGTTTTCTAAGTCATTGAAACCTCAATATCATTCGAGAGTTCGTGTTGTTCGCACAGAAAAAGTTTTATGCTAGTTATTTTACGAGCTAGTGCAGTGTTGTGACCAGTGATTTTAAATAATAAAGTCTGTCAGATAATTATTAATATTACAAACAACGGACATAATGGTATGTATTTTTTTTTTATTTACCGCTATGACTACGCTGTGCCCAGTTCGGTTATTCGAGTTATTAGACGAGTAAAACAAAACGGAACATGATGATTCATGCGGTTCTAACATGGGCACACTTCGATAAAGTTGTTGCACAGCGCTGCATACAAAAACGGCATCAGAAATAATTAAGCCATTAATCATAAGGTAACGTCCGCGCTAAATGTCAAAATTTAAAATATCACTTGGCTACTGAGTTGGACATGTGTTGTTTATCAATGAGCATGACTAAACAATAGTCGGTTACATTGTACAAGAAAAAGTATCTAGCAATGTCTTTAATGAATAATTCTTGTTATCTTACAATGTTGGTACTACTGTATACTTTGTCATACGCATTATATTCCCTGTTTGAAAAACGATTGACTACTTAACGATGAGAAATAGTCAACGGCTCTTTATATTTTTTTACATTTTTTTTATATTATGGCACTACCGTTAATACCGTTAACAAATTAATAATTCGATAAATCGAAATTGTGGGAATATGTAGTATTTTTATATAGACTTAAAAAAATGTGGATATAAAATAACCGATGTGTGGCTATGGACAAAAATACACACCACACCTATGTTTGTGTCATTTTGTACAGGTCATGCATAAAACATAGAATGAGTTAGTCCAGAACATAATCTGTGTAAAATTTCTGCATAATAATACATGTAATTTAATTTAAATTTAGAAATAATATGTGTGGTATTGCCGAACCGATTCATCGTTTTCTAGCATTCCAATATCTTCCCAAAACTCATATAAAACTCAGTTACTCGATAAGTGTGCCCCGGCCCTCAAGCACCCACGGACCCACTCCGAGCATAAGTGCAGGTATCGCTTTTCATTTTTTATATCGATATATGTTATAACCTATTTATTTCTCAAATTGAGGATAGGATAAAAGTTAATTCGATGGCATTTTGAAAAGGGTTGTTGGTTATTTATTGCGTTTTTTAAGATTATTTTGGAGACTGGCTTGGGGTATTGGTATAAATTATTTTTTAATAATTGCAAGGAATAAAATCCCGCTGTTTTCGATTCTGTATGATAGAAGCAAACACGGATATTGCTCAAGAGCTTTGAAATTTGGTATAGTAACAAACCATTTCTTTTTTTTTGCCTTGAATGACGAGACGAGCTTACCTTACGCTTGATGGTAAGCGATACGACCGCCCATAAACAATAAACACCATCCAACACCTTGAATTACAAAGTATTGTTTGGTATCCCACTGCGCTCGCCATCCTGAGACATGAGATTTTAAGTCTTATTATGTCCAGTTATACTGGCTACAATGTATAGTAATGTATTGGGCAGTGACGAATGGGAAATTTTCTCAAAGGGACATCGACACAACATATAGTTACTTATATAAATAATAATAATAATATCAGCCCTGTATTATATACTTGCCCACTGCTGAGCACGGGCCTCCTCTACTACTGAGAGGGATTAGGCCTTAGTTCACCACGCTTGCCTAGAGAACTTCTCAGATGTGCAGGTTTCCTCACGATGTTTTCCTTCACCGTTAAAGCGAACGATAAATTCACAAAGAATACACACATGATTTTAGAAAAGTCAGAGGTGTGTGCCCTTGGGATTTGAACCTGCGGACATTCGTCTCGGCAGTCCGTTCCACACCCAACTAGGCTATCGCCGCTACTAATATAAATGCGGTCTGCAAATCATTCTAATGATAATTAGATTCTACAGAAATTCTACATAAAAGGAAGCCGACAGTTATCGGGTCATATGGACTCTTAGCCACCGGTATTGCGATATCAATTCATCATCATCATCAGCCCACATCTTTGTCCACTGCTGGACATAGGCCTGTTCCAATATACGCCATTTTACCCTGTCTTCGGCCTGTCGCGTCCAGTTCTTATTGAGATATCAATTAGGCTTCTTTTTACCCAATAGGACCCAGGTCTAATCTGAGAAAGGTGTGTCTCAAATACGAAACGATATAGTTTTAATATAATTTCATAATAACGTACAGTAACTAGCAAGCCATCTTGAAACACGTACAAGTTTATTTGAGTATTTTCCTCGTAGAAGGAAAACCTGTTTTCTTAACACATTCTGCAAGGCTACAATTTTTGCCAATTATATACAGTTGATGTACCTATTACATATAGATTGGTGTGATAAGATAGAAAGATGTTTTTTATTTGCCTTATTGTTAGCGCGTCCAGCTGTGTGAGGGTCTGAGTTCGATTCCCAGGCCATCTGAGTGAGATTTAGAAAAAAATTGCCGTGTTGGAAATTTGCACTAGTATCCGTAGAAGGGCATAACCTCGGTCTGAAATAAAAGCCTCAGTATCGCTTCTGCCTACCCCAACGGGCTAAGTCGTGTGTCATTCGAAATTCAAATTTGTGTCAACACCAACCAGACTGTGAACAAAAAAATTAAATAAGAAAGGCATCCGACCGCAACTTTTTGCCATGACAATCGCAATTTTATCAACATTAAAAACATGTTTTATAATAAAATCACAAATTGCATGTTTTGCACGAATAATATCGCGATCGCCGTTAATTTGATTACTTTTTGTCACAATACAAGTGCATTCGAACAATCACGGGACGGGTTGATATGTTTTAAATTATACGCTTTTATAGCCCACTATTTTGCTATCCTTACCGTGGTAATGTTTGAAGCGATTTTGTACCTTATTAGATTATTGTTAAGGTTAACATTCCGTTGAGATCTGAGACAGCAACGATCAATGTTTCAAAGAAATACATGTGAATGTTCTACCTGCTGAGACTTGAGATGCGGATGACATTATGCGTTATGGTATACATTATTGCTTTAAATTACGTTAATAAAGGTGATCAAATTTTCTTTTTTTATATTAAGTCTGATATTTGATGAGGGGAATTAATATTTGTTGCCTCCTTTGAGTTTAGGTCCCATCCACTTAAATATGCAATTTCATGAATTCCACTTTAAAGCGACTAAGTTTTTTAATCTTACACAATGGTTTGTTGGTTTTATTTTCTATGGCCCAATTGCCTAACTTTCATCCAAAAAAAGTAACTCGACAAACGATGCGTGCGTGTGGCATGACATCGCGCCGCCGCACCTGCTCCGACCGGTCGGGGAGAAAGAAAAAAAACATTTAATCTTTTTCATTTTAAAAACAACAATTTTTTAAAAAGTCCGACCGTGGGACCCCGCATTCTGTTCATGTGTGGCGTACACTCGATTGTTTACGATAATTCCGCCGGACCCGATGACAGCATGTTTTTAAACTCGATAGAACCCGAATCCTGGCGTGTTTTTTTTAATTACCGAGGGAGGTTGGTAATTACCGGAAGCGTGTTTTTAACATTTAAAATCTGTTATAAATACTGGCCGAAATGAGGTCGGAATTTTGAAATTGCATTTCTTTTTAAATTATGCATGATGTGTGTTAATTTAAGTGCTCGCTCGCTTTACGAGGGCAACTTTATTTGGCCGAATGTATTCTTTTTTTAAATAAATCAAATTAATAAATGTTCGTGTTAATATAAACTTAAGTGACCACAGTAAAATATTAAAAAAATCGAATAAACTTTATCAGAAATGCCATAAACCAACACTATCAACGCGAAGTCGTAATTCTCGCTCTTAAGTACTCTGTAATAAAATGTTGAATAAATAATTTATAAATAATTATTTCACGAAACCGCAGTTTCGTTTCACAAATATTCCGCATCGCGTTACAGATCTCAATTAACGATAGTGTTTAACTATAATTAAAATTAACCGATCGCTGTACGTGGGATATGCAATATATTTAAAAACCTTTTACATTTCACTAATATTTTATTGATCTATATATAATTATATGACTCTTTACGACAAGTAAACTAGGTTAAAAAAAAATCTTGCATTCAGACTAGCACTGAATAAAGTGAATAAATAGAGGGTAGGTAACAAAAAAAATTCATGCCCGGTTTTTTTTTTGATAAAAATATATCACCTTGATTATAACTGCACATTCTCACTACATATGTTTTTTTTTAAATAACAAAGCTTTTAGTGAAGTTAATATAAATTAAATAATTGTGAAACATTCTACCAATCCCTCAGGTAACTAATGCATGTAATTGTCAAAAATATTAAGGGCCAAGTGACACGTCATTAGCCGTACATACATAACAATAGCTATTTAGATAGCAGCCGATAATGCGTCTGTAATTATTTCCCAAATGCCTTCCCTATTAGTTTATCTTTAGTACCTTATGCGGTCCCATTAACCGCGTGTTTAAGATAAAAATGTCTATTTGGAAATTTCCAAAGGTTTTTTGTACTACGAACGAATATATTTAATTAAACTTTAATACTATAAAAATATTTCCTTGATGAACAGTCCGCTCAGTTTTTATCGCAACCGGTTTCAATTGGACGCACTATGTATGTGCGCCAGCGGGGTGAACCACAGCTCGTTCATTATTCAAATTTAGAATTTTCGAATTTATTCCTCTAATATTTTTAATGCACCGACCAGTATTAATTGCCAAAGTTCATTATAATCGATATCGTTTTATCGATTCGGCACACTTTGATTCGATTCGAGAACCGCTCAGCCGAGTTGCACGACCAGACGTTCATTAAACCAGGTATTTAGTGCATCAAAAAATGATAAAGGACGGGCTGAACAAAGAGTTAGGTCATGTAGGTCGCGGCGGGCGTTGCACGGCTTTAAAAAATAACGCATAATCATCGTCCTCAATGCAAAACACATCGTGAGTCATATTTTTATACCTTTACGGAACGGCTAATAAAGGAAATTTGTTGCAGGCGAACATTAACAAGTATGTCGGTCGTTCGGAATACAATGATTAGGTGTCATTTGTTAGTTGGCGTGCACCGTGTGACGACCACTGAATAAATTGTTTAATTTGCACCTCCGAGCAAACTGCTGCCGCGTGTGGTGTACCGCGTGAACATTCTTTTGTTTTCATTATCTTCACTCGACCTTGATGCGGACTAGTTTGTGAAAACACTTAACGCAATCAGCATCAGAAAGATCCTTTTTGTGAGTTTTTCTGAGATGGTCGTAGTCACCTCAAATTCACCGGCATCTCGGCTCATTGTTACATCGTTAGTCGTGCAAATAATGTGTACAATTGTTGCAAGCAAAAAGCGTGCGCAAAAACCGAGCTCCGCAAATGAATTTCGACTAGGATAAACATTCTGAAGTTGACCGTGGCAAGGTCGCGGGGATCTTGAACTTGGAACAAAAAATATTATGTTCCACGTTTGAATGTTGCATTTGACTTGACTGATTGATGGAATCTCTTTGCACGCGATTGATTCGCTTTGTTTTTTTTTTTTCGTGGGCGTTCCATTCACGCTGCATTTTTGCGGCCAGCACGTTCTGAAATTGTTTGATTATTTTTTGTTCTATTTATACTTACGTATTGTTTTTATTCGTTTCCAGGTCGTAGCGGCTGTTGACTTTTTGGTAAGCGTTCATAATTCGTGTTGGACATAAAAAGTGGTGGTTTTAAAAAATAAATACTGATGCAGTGCGTGGAACATTTCATTGCATTAAAGGTGCTCCAGTACTTATGTGCATTGTTTACGAATAATTGTAATTGCATACCGTTGCTATATTTATCATGCTGTTTTTAAAGAGGTAGGTACAACATTTTATTGTGATGATATTATTTTTGGCGTCGCAATTATTGTGACATCATTACGTGAATGTCGAGCGCCAACTAGTTTGTCTTAACTGTTTTATAGTTGAATTATACCTTTTGTGAATTAAAATCTAGACTTCATTACAAAATTGGATAGGTTAACTACTTGTCCTTTTGGCACATATAAATTTATAATTTCAAGTAATTTTTATATCGAACACAATTTCGATTTTAACGGATTCAGGAGTCGATTTGAATATTTAATTAAAATAAGAGATTACGAGAACTATTCGAAACTACATAACCGTTTCCCTAACTCAAATTTCTTATTCAAATTGAACACAAGCAGGTTAGCAGGTCCTTTCTCTTTCCCCTGTGACGTTGGTTACGGTAAAACAGTGCCATTTCCAAGTGCATCTAACGCCCCCGATATCCGCTATGCACGGCCCTGGCGGACTCGTCTCATTGTCTCACAGTGACTCACGCCATTGTGCCGAGGACAATGGGCGTCTTTGTGCATTGTGCTCCTCACGGGACCTCGGTTACGTATTTTGTAATTAGTCAGCCAGTGTTTCCATGCGCTGGAAAATCGCTGGACGGCACGTCTTTGAAAGTTGCGACCGTTTTTCGGTCACGTGTCGCGGCGTGTATAGGTCGCTTTATTTTGTTAGGGTTGTGCGTTGACTCGGTTAATAGTCAATGGGTGTTTATTAGTTTTTGTTTGGTATTAATAATTACAATTAATATAATGTAATACCTATTATAGTGAAGTGCAGTTAGACAGAATTGTCGTTTATAATAAATTAAAAATTTGACGATATCTGGATGATTCGTGTCAATACTATTTTGCACCTTATTGCATTTTATTTTTGTTAAGTGTAATCCTGTTTTAAAGTATACATAAATGATGCTTGGTTTTTAAACAACTTTACACACAATTCGATTTTTTTTTTTTGATACGTAATGCAATATCTCATACGGCACGCGCTAGGGATTTAACTATAAAGGGGCAATGCGCTGGGGTCCGGTCATAATAGATATGCGAAAACTCAATCCCAAACGTTCGTAACAATAAAACCCGAACTCGATTCTGAATTCGCATTCGCCAATCGAATTTCGCCCCTTTATCGCCGAAAATACGACACATATTTTTAAAAATCGAATTAATTCGAATTTCGAATCCCCTTCTGATTTCGGAGCCCGCAACTTGTAGGCGGGAAAAGTGGTCGTTCGTTCAGAAATGTCAAAACAAATTAGCGGTATAAATGTAAGCGTACGTGCGTCGCGAACTGGTGGAACTATTTTATCACGTTATCGATCTGCTAGGTGCGAAAAGGACGGCCGCAATATAATATGAATATGGAATCTAATTCAGAACCAGTTTTCCCCTTTTGGAGTTAGATCGATTTGTAGGCAACGGATACGTTTAAAAGTTTCGTGTTAGTTCGGCAATATGTTTCTATAATTTCTTGTGGTTTATATTTTCGCTTGAAAACTATAGATTTGTCATATAGGGCTTTGTATTTTATACCATACATTTACAACAATTCTCAATTCACCACTTTTTGATTAACACCGAATATAAAATTAGGAGAAGAGCACATTTGTTACAATTCCCACAAGAACAGTTACATAAATTGCTTCAAATCTTCAACATAATGAAACCACAAATCAACACGGCACGCACCCCCGAAAAAAATAATCGCCATAATCGAGCTCATTTGAAAATCGATATAACCAACCTTATCACCAGTAATTACATCGATAACGGTTCGAAATTTAAAAATAGAACGATAATTACGATAGGTAGATAGCCGGCCAGTGCGAGCGAAAAAGAATTCGAATTACGAAATTGCTTATAAGTAATTCAAATATCGAATGATGAGTCGAGTGGGTGGCAACGCGCTCGGTGATGGGGTAAAATTACCCCTTGGGGGTAAATCCGTGGGCCAACACCCTATGTGCTAGTGATACGTGTGTGCGTGTAGTTGTTTCCCCTCTAGTGTTAGTTGTAATGTGAAATTTGCGAGTACGGGTTTCAACTGAGCAGTTTGTACCGATCCGCTACCGCATTAAGCGTTATATTTTGAGTAACATAAATTACTTATAATAGAATTTCATTAAATCCATATATATCGCTTAAAAAAATACTTTCAGTAAACAAACTTTATTGAATCCAAAACGTCGTAATTACATTTAAAAAATTATAAAAATATACGAAAGCAAACACTTTCGATATATCGGCGTCCATAAACGTAACAAAACGATTTAAGTGCTCACATTAACCCCATGAAATAAACTGAAAACATTCATGTTTTCAGTCCGCGTTCAAGTTCGTAACTCATAATAGCCGCGGGAACAAAGAGAGATTAAAATTCAACTTCACACGTAATTACGCTAACTACAATGGGGTTGTATGCAAACTGAAAAATATTCGGTAGTTACTTTTTACGCATAGTCTTTAGAAATATAATCTTTTAAATTTACGATTAATGTAATTCCGCCCTATTTATAATCCTAAAAGTTTATTATCTTAATATTATTCGAAAGAGAGCAAAAAAATTAGTTAAATTACGAAGAATTTAATCAATTACATGTGATATAATCAGCATCAAAATATAGATAATAATGATATAAGCAAAAACTGTTTTGTTCATAAAAAACATTTTAGAAACATTACAAAACTTGCATAAAATGAAACGTTAAGCTGCCATATAAAAACACTAATAAAATGTTGAGCACCACTGCCATTACGGAGCGCATAACCGGCCAAATGTTTTGTACCCCTGCCAAAGATTTTTTTAATCGCGCCTATAAAATTTGAATACTTTAGTACATCGAGTCGTAAAGGAGTACGCACGCTTGCATCGTGTTTTGGCAATGCTTTACTGAAAATGGCCCATCGCCAATAAGAAATTGTTGGGCCTTTTAAGGCAATGTACTACTTTCCAGTTATGTCACAATTTATTATTTCAATGGGGAAGTGTTCGCCACAACGATTTCGAACATAAATTCTGGGTTTTTACCTAAAACCATTTCTGCAGTGTTACATGGTTGGTATTGCAGTATATAGCTAAATGGGAGGCCCATTGTTGGTGCATTTGTTTATGTTATGTAGGATTTTGTTTTTAATTTTTTATCTTTATTCCATCAATTAAATTTCATTCTAATTTTTTTTTTAAATTAAATTGTTACGGATTTATCGGTTATTTATATTATAGTTGTCTCCTGTTTTGAAGACTCCAGCCGTCATGGCCACGGGGCCTGAGGTGTTGATCATTCGCAAGTCAGTTACAAAATGTTCCTACATTTTACAATTATACATCTTTGTGACGGAAGTAATATAATGACAAAGTGTTGATGCCTTTTTTGATCAATACTTACATTTTATAAGTACAATGAAACCCAACTTACCGCGTTTAGTTCTTTCATTCAGCCTAAAAATTAGCTCTTAAAATCAACACTGTTTCCTTTGCCTCTATTCTTTCTAAGCCCAGTTAGATTCCTTAGCCTAGATAGAGCCTAGACTAAACTAGGCCCTAGTTATTTCTTCGCTAATTGTCCTAGAACCTAGACATGGCAAATTTACAACTGACGTTACTGTCAAAGTATTGACCGTATGACGAAGTCTTGGCGTCAAATTGTTATTTATAGTGCGCGGAACATTAGTAACTGCACTCAAACACGCAACTAGGATAACCAGCTATTGTTCATCAAATAATTTCTCATGGGAATTAATGGACCAATTGGGACTGACGAATAAGAATTCAAATTTTTCCTCAAATAATGATAAAAATGATGCATCGCTTCCGATGGTTCTTTAGTCTTTACTTGTTTATGCGGTTGGTAATTTAAAAATGATATATTCTTTATTTGAATTACGATTCATTTTTACATTCAGGATGGCGTTAATTTGTGATTAAACGCTTTTCGCATTCGTTCTCCTTTCTACTTTTCTCAACTCAATAAGAATACACTAGCTACAATAATAACCACAATTGTTTTCAAATACAATGTCCACAACTCAACAGTCTTCAAAATCATTTCTAGCCCTAACCTAACCTAACCTAACCACTATTATTCAGTCATGAGTTAGATACAAATACCCAGTAAATCCACGCTCTTCCTCTCCACAACGTCAACCTAACCTCAAAGTTTCCCGGATTCCGCTCGCTACACGGATATATCACGCGGTATTCCGTGCGTGGAGGCACTTACGGCGCGTCCGCACGCGTCGCGTGGCGTCACAATAAAGACGTTCATACATATTTAGACGGAATTAAAGCCCAAGGAATCGGACTAATCGACGATAAAACGTTACTTTCACATAAACACGTTTTACGTAAATACAACTTCCAACCGTCATGGGTTTTATATTCTTTACACATGACACGCTTTGTTGTCGCATACTTTTTTGTTGATTTTCTTATTTACTCCAATAGTTGAATTAATGCAGATATATTTTATGTTGTTTTACATCTAAAATATAATAAGAAAAAAATCATTCTACGCACTGCACTCCATCTCGAAATATCATTACAGAAACCTCACCTTAAACATAAAAAAAACAATAAGCAAAGGAAAACTCATCAGAATCCTTCCCGGGTTATTTATCTACATCCCTTTCGCATCTACATCTGTAACGGGGGCCGCTAAAGCCCAGATTTGCGAACTAATTTCAACTGCAAATCCTTAAAATGAACGGGATTTGGCGAGACGCGCCGTCTGTACACA